>NC_064627.1:113971861-114274891 GCF_023864275.1 Schistocerca cancellata | reverse complement strand
AATACAGCGATCGCCACTACTGCCAGCTAAATAAAAGATTCAAACTACGGAAGGCACTAACTACTGATAGGGATAGTTAGCAAATGAAAGATTTTAATAGAGAACAAACAATGTATTTACCTTAATATCATCACAAGTCATAATATATGTAACTTCAGAACTCCGCCATCTCTCTCCCCACATCCACCACTGCTGGCGGCTCACCTCCAACTGCGCAACGCTACGCGCTGTTCGCATCCAGCTGCCCAACACTACAATGGCAGACAACAATGCAAACTAGCCACAGACTGCACACAGCACAGCCAGTGATTTTCATACAGAGCGCTACGTAACGTTGCCAATAAGAAAACATAAACAGCCTACTTACATAGCCCCCATGCTCCCCACAAAAAATCTTAAAATTTTTTTTTTGGGCAGTGGCCAATAATGATTTGATAAAATTTTACATAATTACAGTAAGAAAGACATCAAATGCACACACTTATTGATACAATGTTGGTCAAAAGCTAAAATTTTCTCACAGTCCATAAAGACAGTCCTGATCATTCATCACAGTGAAACTGCCGTTTCTTTTCTCAAATTCTGAGCAGTAAAAGACAATGCACACGGAAGTAGTGGATTTCCATGCAGTCTTGAAGAAGTAGTGTTGTCCTTCCAACTGAAAGACAGTGCTGACTCTTGACATGCTGACAGGTAATGGGCCACAACAGAGCAAACCCACAGCAAAGTCATTCGACGTTTTGAAGAAGATTGGTAGGTAGGTCACCACAGAGCAAACCCACTGCAGTCCTGGCAGAGATTACGGTATTGGTGGGCTACCAGAGATGCAGACCCACTGCAGGCCTTGTAGAAATTGTGGACAGGCCCACTGTAGTCCTGGTAGAGGTGACGGTATTGGCGGGCCACCAGAGGTGCAGACCCACTGCAGTCCTCGTAGAAAGTGTGGACAGGCCCACTGTAGCCCTGGTAGAGGTGATGGTATTGGCGGGCCACCAGAGGTGCAGACCTACTGCAGTCCTCGTAGAAAGTGTGGACAGGCCCACTGTAGTCCTGGTAGAGTTGGCCAGCAGCCATCTGTTGTGACTGTGCGGGTGCACAATCACCATCGAAAAGTCTTGCAGAGAATATAGCAAGTCTATAATCACCACTTGTGCACTCACAAAGGTTTTTGGAATTGTCCTTAGAACCAGCAAGGCTGTTTATGTTTTCTTATTGGCAACGTTACGTAGCGCTCTGTATGAAAATCACTGGCTGTGCTGTGTGCAGTCGGTGGCTAGTTTGCATTGTTGTCTGCCATTGTAGTGTTGGGCAGCGGCAGCTGAATGTGAACAGCGCGTAGCTTTGCGCAGTTAGAGGTGAGCCGCCAGCAGTGGTGGATGTGAGGAGAGAGATGGCGGAGTTTTGAAATTACATATATTATGACTTGTGATGATATTAAGGTAAATACATTGTTTGTTCTCTATTAAAATCTTTCATTTGCTAACTATCCCTATCAGTAGTTAGTGCCTTCCGTAGTTTGAATCTTTTATTTAGCTGGCAGTAGTGGCGCTCGCTGTATTGCAGTAGTTCGAGTAATGAAGATTTTTGTGAGGTAACTGATTTCTGAAAGGTATAGTTTAATGTTACTCAGGGCCATTCTTTTGCAGGGATCTTTGATAGTCAGATTGCGTTGCGCTAAAAACATTGTGTGTCAGTTTAAGCACAGTCGTGCACAATTTTTCTAAGGGGACGTTTCAGTGTAACCAATGGCACCCCATACTATCACGCCGGGTGATACGCCAGTATGGCGATGACGAATACACGCTTCCAATGTGCGTTCACCGCGATGTCGCAAAACAGGGATGCGACCATCATGAAGCTGTAAACAGAACCTAGATTCACCCGAAAAAATGACGTTTTGCCTTTCGTGCACCCAGGTTCGTCGTTGAGTACACCTTCGCAGGCGCTCCTGTCTGTTATGCAGCGTCAAGGGTAACCGCAGCCATGGTCTACAAGCTGATAGTCCATGCTGCTACAAACGTCGTCGGTATGTTCGTGCAGATGGTTGTTGCCTTTCCAACGTCCCCATCTGTTGACTTAGAGATCGAGATGTGGCTGCACGATGCGTTGCAGCCATGCGGATAAGATGCCTGTTATCTCGACTGCTAGTGACACGAAGCCGTTGGGATCCAGCACGGCGTTCCGTATTACTCTCCTGAACCCACCGATTTCATATTCTGCTGACAGTCATTGCATCTCGACCAACGCGAGCAGAAATGTCGCTATACGATAAACCGCAATCGCGATAGGCTACAATCCGACCTTTATCGAAGTCGGAAACGTGATGGTACGCATTCCTCCTCCATGCACGAGGCACAACAACAACGTTTCACCAGGCAACGCCGGTCAACTGCTGTTTGTGTGTGAGAAATAGGTTCGGAACTTTCCTCGTGTCTGCAGTTTGTAGGTGTCGCCACCGGCGCCAATTTGTGTGATCGCTATGAAAAGCTAATCATTTGCATATCACAGCATCTTCTTTCTGTCGGTTAAGTTTCGCGTATGTAGCACGTCATCTTTCGTGGTGTAGCAATTTTAATGGCCAGTAGTGTAACATATGTACGTGCTTCTGAAGATTCATGTCAGGATAATTACCATAAGCTTGAAAGATATTACAGATCAGGTAGTTGAGTCTACGGATTTTTTCCAGTATACTGTTCTCGGGTGTGATTCAGCTAAATTTAGTTCGCGTTGGACATTATTAGAGTATGTCATTTCTTTGCATTATATAAAAAGACTATACAGCTCTTTGTAGGTTCTCGTTGGTATCCGCCAGTAGAACCCCATCATCTGCAAAAGTAGTTTTATCACTTCCATGTTAATAGAGTCTCTATCTAGTGACTTGTTTTTAAATTATTTTATAACGTCTAATATTTCGTGGCAGCTTGCAATAAGTGGAGAACTCATTATCCAACTACGCTGGACTGGGGTAAGATTTCGGTAAACTTTATACCAGCAGGTGACACCTTTAACTCACTATGACGGTTTCCACTAGGGATCCACAGCAGAAAACCCAAAACACTGTACTGTAACTTGTATTTTGCGAGGTATCTAACACCATTATAGTTTTGAGTAAATCAACGGTTTCTGATGTAGAATGTTGCTTCTGTAAATGTTAAGTCTCCTTGGTAACAACCAAGATCTCTCTGTTTCTTTCTGTTTCTTTCTTATTTTATATTAGTCATATCAAATCAAGTGGTGGAAGTGCAACTGCCTTAAGCCTTCAGTTCTGCGGTAAACAGCCATTTCATATGCATCAGCAAATAATTGAGGGCCACTGTGACCCTGGTGTACATTTCGTGTGACCATTTCAGAGGTGTACACTAATAGCGCGAGAGCCATAGCCATAAAAAATTTCACACATAGGCATCAGAGTACCTATTCCCACAGTTGCAAGACGGTGCTATTAATAAAACAGTTGATGGCATTAAGCCAGATGGTTGATGGTGAAGTTAATAGGATGAGCCAGCCACCCAGAAAAACATTAAACAGCTCCGTCCAATTACAGTGGGCAGGAGTCCTGGCGCCATACAAAATTTCAACAGTCATGTTGCTAGCATTTCGGCGTCGTCTGAAAGAGACGATAAGGCTTACCTCGTACGTGCATAGAAATCACACAAGTTTAGAGCATGGTGTACGGTGGGAGTGATGCCGCAAATGCTGCATTCTGATGAATTTTCATGCCGCAAGAGATAAGCATGCGTCATTGGGTAGTGTACGATACGAAGGACCGGTACTTGGACCGTTCTTGGATTTCGAAAGGATGTGTGCCATGGCCGAAAAGTCGTTTTCACCGACCGCACCTTTTTGTGGGACACTTTCAGCCACTGCCCTTACCACTCTGCCAACACTCCGTCATCCACTACACGAGAGCTTGAAGGGGGACTTCAGGGCGATACGTGACATGCTGCTTTTGCTATAAGCTTCCGCATTTCCTTCGGTACCCATACATCCAAGGATCCAGCAGAGGACCACCTCTTTCGTCTGTCTGTACATGAGTCGGATAGTGTCCTAGACAGTCTCAACCCTCCTATCTGCTGATAACATTTGTTGAATAGTCTGCAGAGCACTAACAAGAGTAGGTTTCTCTAACAAGATATCACATGTGCTTAAGTACCTTCTTGACCGCTCACAGCTTTGCGTAGTACATCGAGAAATGACTTAATAGACAGACTTTAATGATAAAATGTGGGAACGTAATGGAAGAGCTGAAATTGTCCTCTCACTTTGATCTTTCGGTAAAAACCACCATGTGCTCGCGATATTTCGATAAAATTCCATCAAAAATTCTGTTTGAAGGCTAGGCGGAGTGGTGGTCTTGACATACTTCCTGTGCCCATCACTCATTTATTGTGTGTATTTCGTCCATCCCTGTATAGGAATTAATACGTTCACTACACCAAATTGCTCGAGATACATCTACATCAAAATTTAGCTAGATACTCCGAAAGCCGCCGTACGGTGCGTAGTGGAGGGTACGCGTACCATTATTAGTCATTTTCTTTCCTATTCCAGACGCAAATTGAACAAGGAAAAAACGACTGTCTATATGCCTTCCCATGAGACCTAGTTTCTTGTATCTTATCTTCGTGGTCCTTACCCGCAATGTACGTTGGCGGCAGGAGAATCGTTTGGCAGTCAGCTTCAAATGCCGGTTTACTAAACTTTCTCAATAATGTTTCTCGAAAAGTGCATCGCCTTTCCTCCAGGAATTCGCATTTGAGTTCCCGAAGCATCTCCGTAGCAGTGTTGTTAGAAGCTACCAGTAACAAATCTAGCAGCCCGCCTTAGGATTTCTTCAATGTCTTCCTTTTCCCGACCTGGTACGGATAGCAAACACTCGAGCAATACTCAAGAATAGTTCGCACCAGCGCCCTATATGAGGTCTCCCTTACAGGTGAGCCCATCTTTCCTAAAATTCTCCCAGTAAACCGAAGTGGACCATTCACCTTCCATATGACAGTTCTCACATACTCGTTCCACCTCATATCGCTTTGCAATATTGCGCCTAGATGTTTAAACGACTTGATCGTGTCACGCAGGACACTAGTAATACCATATCCGAACATATACACTCCTGGAAATTGAAATAAGAACACCGTGAATTCATTGTCCCAGGAAGGGGAAACTTTATTGACACATTCCTGGGGTCAGATACATCACATGATCACACTGACAGAACCACAGGCACATAGACACAGGCAACAGAGCATGCACAATGTCGGCACTAGTACAGTGTATATCCACCTTTCGCAGCAATGCAGGCTGCTATTCTCCCATGGAGACGATCGTAGAGATGCTGGATGTAGTCCTGTGGAACGGCTTGCTATGCCATTTCCACCTGGCGCCTCAGTTGGACCAGCGTTCGTGCTGGACGTGCAGACCGCGTGAGACGACGCTTTATCCAGTCCCAAACATGCTCAATGGGGGACAGATCCGGAGATCTTGCTGGCCAGGGTAGTTGACTTACACCTTCTAGAGCACGTTGGGTGGCACGAGATACATGCGGACGTGCATTGTCCTGTTGGAACAGCAAGTTCCCTTGCCGGTCTAGGAATGGTAGAACGATGGGTTCGATGACGGTTTGGATGTACCGTGCACTATTCAGTGTCCCCTCGACGATCACCAGTGGTGTACGGCCAATGTAGGAGATCGCTCCCCACACCATGATTCCGGGTGTTGGCCCTGTGTGCCTCGGTCGTATGCAGTCCTGATTGTGTTGCTCACCTGCACGGCGCCAAACACGCATACGACCATCATTGGCACCAAGGCAGAAGCGACTCTCATCGCTGAAGACGACACGTCTCCATTCGTCCCTCCATTCACGCCTGTCGCGACACCACTGGAGGCGGGCTGCACGATGTTGGGGCGTGAGCGGAAGACGGCCTAACGGTGTGCGGGACCGTAGCCCAGCTTCATGGAGACGGTTGCGAATGGTCCTCGCCGATACCCCAGGAGCAACAGTGTCCCTAATTTGCTGGGAAGTGGCGGTGCGGTCCCCTACGGCACTGCGTAGGATCCTACGGTCTTGGCGTGCATCCGTGCGTCGCTGCGGTCCGGTCCCAGGTCGACGGGCACGTGCACCTTCCGCCGACCACTGGCGACAACATCGATGTACTGTGGAGACCTCACGCCCCACGTGTTGAGCAATTCGGCGGTACGTCCACCCGGCCTCCCGCATGCCCACTATACGCTCTCGCTCAAAGTCCGTCAACTGCACATACGGTTCACGTCCACGCTGTCGCGGCATGCTACCAGTGTTAAAGACTGCGATGGGGCTCCGTATGCCACGGCAAACTGGCTGACACTGACGGCGGCGGTGCACAAATGCTGCGCAGCTAGCGCCATTCGACGGCCAACACCGCGGTTCCTGGTGTGTCCGCTGTGCCGTGCGTGTGATCATTGCTTGTACAGCCCTCTCGCAGTGTCCGGAGCAAGTATGGTGGGTCTGACACACCGGTGTCAATGTGTTCTTTTTTCCATTTCCAGGAGTGTAGATTTGTTCTTCCTACTCATCCGCTTTAACTTACATTTTTCCGGTTTAGAGCTAGTTGCCGCTGACCACGCAAACTAGAAATTTTGTCTAAGTCGTCTTGTGTCTTCCTGCAGTCACTCAACTTCGTCGCCTTACCGTGCCCCACAGCATCGCAGCATACAACCGCAAGTTGCTGCCCACCCCGTCCGCCGAATCATTTACGTGTATAGAGAACAACAGCTGTCCTATCACATTTCCCTGTGGAATATTCCTGGCGATTCCCTTGTTTTTGATGAACACTCGCTGTCAAGGACAACATACTGGGTTCTGCTGCTTAAGAATTCTTCGAGCCACTAACGTATCTGTGAACTTATTCCATACGCCCGTACCTGGTTGACAGAATGCTATGGGGAACTGTGTCAATTCTTTCCGGAATTCTAAAAATATGGACTCTGCCTGTTGCTCTTCACCCATTGCCATTTGTACAGAAAAAAGGCATCGTTGCCCGGCGACCTGGGAATTACCTTTTCAAGGATTGTAGAGCCCCAATACTGCCAATAGGATGTTCGGATATGAACCTTACTTAGTGTACAACTCCCACGATGTGTATTTCTCGCTGGATGATGAGAGACGGCTCACCTACCTCGCAAAGTGGCTATGAAAGAGACTGGTTCGGTAGACTACTGTGGCCAGTCTAGTGCCTGCACGGTGGACAGATCCATTATCTTTAAAGAAGTAAGCCCAGCTGACCCACACACTAAGCTGCCATAGTTATATAGTGTACGGACGAAGGTTCTATAGAATGTGAGCAAACTGAAACGATCTGCTCCACAATTCTTACCCGCTAAGACGTTTTAAGCTGTTTAGTGCCTTCTAATTTCAGAACATGCATATGTGGCAGCCCTCTTAACCTGTGACCAAAGATCAGACCCAAGAACCGCACTGCGGTCTTAAAATCGAAGACGTTTGTTCTCAGCCGAATTTCAGGGTAGGTAATGAATTGACGCAAACGATTGAAATACACGCAAACAGGTTTATTCCTCTGGAGAATTTAAAACCAGTTGAAACGGCCCAATCCTCAAGCCTGTTAAAGATCAGTGACGCGTAATGTTTCAGAAACTGGAAGAAGAACAGAATTCACCACAGTCATCAAAAAGTAAGCAATATTTGTATGGGCTCCTTATTATGGAAAAGATTTTATTGATGGCTACAGTAAAAATAAGGCATGGACCTCGATTAGCACTAGAGGTCTCTACAGCCGTCCCGCCGTAAGCCGTGGATGCGCAAGTTCCTGGCTCCCGTATAACGTGAGGGCGCCACGGTGGAGCAGGTAGTCCCAGCAGCCATTGTCCTGTATACAGGATGAGTCACCTAAAGTTACCGCTGGATATATTTCGTAAACCACATCAAATACTGACGAACCGATTCCACAGACCGAACGTGAGGGGCTAGTGTAATTGTTTAATACAAACCATACAAAAATGCACGGAAGTATGTTTTTTAACACAAACCTACGTTTTTTTAAAAATGCAACCACGTTAGTTTTGTTAGCACATCTGAACATATAAACAATTACGTAATCAGTGCCGTTTGTTGCATTGTAAAATGTTAATTACATCCGGAGATATTGTAACCTAAAGTTGACGCTTGAAACCTCCGACGTTCAGTTGCGTGTTGTAACAAACACGGGCCACGGTCGGCGAGCAGCATCTGCAGGGACATGTTTACGATGACGACCGTTTTTACGAGTGTGGTTTGGTCTAGCTGTCGCAGTGTTCGCATGTAGCGCTTGCTGCTATTGTTATTCTGCATTCGTCTCCGCACGCAGCCCAACTGTAGTACACCGTGTTACCCGATGTCTGTGATAGTGTAGTGTTGTAGGAACTGTGGCCATGGTGTATTCGAACTCTGAAAAGGCGGAGATGATACTCATCTATGGCGGGTGTCGACGAAATGCAGCTGAAGCCTGCAGGGTGTATGCAGAACGGTACCCGGACAGAGAGCATCCAACGTGCCGCACATTGCAAAACATCTACCGCCAACTGTATGCAACAGGTATGGTCGTAGCACGCAAACGGGTCCGTAACAGGCCCGTCACAGGAGAAGCGGGTGCAGTTGGTGTGTTAGCTGCTGTTGCCATGAACCCACACATGAGTACAAGGGACGTGGCGAGAGCCGGTGGACTGAGTCAAAGTTGTGTCATGCGCATACTGCATCGTCACCGCTTTCACCCGTTTCATGTGTCGCTACATCAGAAATTACATGGTGATGAGTTTAATCATCGAGTGCAATTCTGTCAATGGGCATTAACAGAGAATGCGTCGCAGTTCTACCTGTTTACCGATGAAGCGGGTTTCACAAACCACGGGGCAGTGAATCTACGGAACATGCATTACTGGTCCGTGGACCATCCTCGCTAACTCAGACAGGTAGAGCGACAGCGACCGTGGACTCTAAATGTATGGTGCGGAATCATTGGCGACCCTCCTCATTGGTCCTCACTTCATTGCAGGGGCCCAAACAGCTGCTACATACATCGCGTTTCTACAGAATGATCTGCCAACGTTGTTCGAAAATGTCCCACTGGAAACGCGTCGACGTATGTGGTATCAGCATGATGGTGCTCCTGCACATTCCGCAATTAACACTAGGCTGATCCTTGACAGGATGTTCAACGGGCGTTTCATAGGACGTGGAGGACGCATAAATTGGCCAGCCCGTTCTCCTGATGTTCCGCCGCGCTTCATTCTCGGCAACCCCGCGACCGTTCCGGTGCCTGTTCTCTCACATTCTGTGAGAGAATTGGTTGGAGTATATAGCACCGACTCGACACCGGAAATAACGTTCAAGGAGAAAGGATAGCCGCAATGTGGGGAGATGCCCAAAAATTCCACATTCACGGAACTGAAGGAAGTTACTGTGTCTCCAAGTGGTATCATATGCTTTCTCCCTATCTAAGAAGGTACCAGTAAACTGCTGTTTCCGAAGGAACGACTCTTGCGTCGCTGCGTCTCCTTGGAGCAGATTATTGAGTGCGGACCGGTGTTTCCGAAACCCATGTAGCAAACGTCCGAGTGATCCGCTGGTTTCGATAGTCCACACTAGGCGTCGGTTTATCATCTGCTGAACCATCTATCGTGTAATCTAAGCACAGCACTCCAGTAACAGTTTGGAATAATCCGACATTCCATGGCTTCAAAAGTGGCATCGCGTCCAGCCAAAGATCCGGATAACTGCCTTCAGCCCACATTTAGACGCCTCCGTATGGAGGGCGTAATGATAGACATTCCTGGGGTTGTGAAGCAGCTGAATGGGCTGAAAATAAATAAATCACCATATCCTGATGGGATTCCAATTTGGTTTCACAGAGAGTACTCTTCTGCATTGGCTCCTTACTTAGCTTGCATTTATCGCGAATCTCTTGCCCAACGTAAAGTCCCGAGCGACTGGAAAAAAGCGCAGGTGACGCTTGTATACAAGAAGGGTAGAAGAACGGATCTTCAAAATTACATACCAATATCCTTTACATCGGTTTGTTGCAGGATTCTCGAACATATTCTCAGTTCGAATATAATGAATTTCCTTGAGGCAGAGAAGTTGCTGTCGATGCATCAGCACAGCTTTAGAAAGCATCACTCCTGCGAAACGCAACTCGCCCTTTTTTCACATATCATCTTGTGAACCATGGATGAAGGGTATCAGATGGATGCCATATTCCTTGACTTCCGGAAAGCGTTTGACTCGGTGCCCCACTGCAGACTCCTAACTAAGGTACGAGCATATGGGATTGGTTCCCAAGTATGTGAGTGGCTCGAAGACTTCTTAAGTAATAGAACCCAGTATGTTGTCCTCGATGGTGAGTGTTCATCGGAGGTGAGAGTATCATCTGGAGTGCCCCAGGGAAGTGTGGTAGGTCCGCTGTTGTTTTCTATCTACATAAATGATCTTTTGGATAGGGTGGATAGCAATGTGCGGCTGTTTGCTGATGGTGCTATGATGTACGGGAAGGTGTCGTCGTTGAGTGACTGTAGGAGGATACAAGATGACTTGGTCAGGATTTGTGATTGGTGTAAATAATGGCAGCTAACTGTAAATATAGATAAATGTAAATTAATGCAGATGAATAGGAAAAAGAATCCCGTAATGTTTGAATACTCCATTAGTAGTGTAGCGATTGATACAGTCACATCGATTAAATATTTGGGCGTAACGTTGCAGAGCGATATGAAGTGGGACAAGCATGTAATGGCAGTTGTGGGGAAGGCGGATGGTCGTCTTCGTTTCATTGGTAGAATTTTGGGAAAATATGGTTCATCTGTAAAGGAGACCACTTATAGAATGCTTGTGCGACCTATTCTTGAGTACTGCTCGAACGTTTGGGATTCCTATCAGGTCAGATTGAGGGAGGACATAGAAGCAATTCTGAGGTGGGCTGCTAGATTTGTTACTGGTAGGTTTGGTCATCACGCGAGTGTTACGGAAATCCTTCAGGAACTCTGGTGGGAGTCTCTAGAGGAAAGGAGGTGTTCTTTTCGTGAATCGCTTCTGAGGAAATTTAGAGAACGAGCATTTGAGGCTGACTGCAGTACAATTTTGCTGCCGCTAACTTACATTTCGCGGAAAGACCACAAAGATAAGAGAGATAGGGCTCGTACAGAGGCATATAGTCAGTCATTTTTCCCTCGTTCTGTTTGGGAGTGGAACAGGGAGAGAAGATACTAATTGTGGTACGAGGTACCCTCCGCCACGCACCGTATGGTGGATTGTGGAGTATGTAAGTAGATGTAGATGTAGACTAGGGACGAATCATGTAGCCTTTATGCTTAGGTGTCGTAGCATGCCATATTGAATCCTACAGGGTCCTTGAGAAGTCTCACGCGCACCGGTTAGCACAGGGTGCAGTTCCAACACGGAGAAGTGGCAGTTATAATGTTCCGATTTGTCTGATGAAAAGTCTAGTCTGCATTTCTCTATGTGTTTCTTATGATTTATGTTTCCCCATCGTCTGCATTATTTCCGTAGCTGCTGTTTGGAGGTCACCATTATTTAATAACTCAGATTCTGGGCTAGGATTTTTGATATCTTCCAAACTGACTCCCATACCTTCGTTGTTGCTGTGGAACGGTTAAGGAACGTTAAGAATGTGCTGATGGTACCGACGACTCCAGGGAGTACCGCGCCACAATCCATAAGCCTCTCTTGGGACACTCGTAGCGCAGCAGCTGTTTGGGTTGGCAGCACGAATTATACTGATCTCCGCCTGCGGCTGCAGCTGCCAACCTATGGGCATTACATACCATGTGATCAGAAAGTCAGTATAAATTGAAAACTTAATAAACCACGGTATAATGTAGATAGAGAGGTAAAAATTGACACACATGCTTGGAATAACATGGGGTTTTATTAGAACCTCCCCATATTGCTAGACGCGTGGGAGAACTCTTGCGCGCGTCGTTTGGTGATGATCGTGTGCTCAGCGGCCACTTTCGTCATGCTTGGCCTCGCAGGTCCCCAGACCTCACTCCGTGCGATTATTAGCTTTGGGGTTACCTGAAGTCGCAAGTGTATCGTGATAGACCGACATCTCTAGGGATGCTGAAAGACATCCGACGCTAATGCCTCACCATAACTCCGGACATGCTTTACAGTACTGTTCACAACATTGTTCCTCGACTACAGCTATTGTTGAGAAATGATGGTGGACATATTGAGCATTTCCCGTAAAGAACATCATCTTTGCTTTGTCTTACTTTGTTGTGATAATTATTGATATTCTGAACAGATGAAGCGCCATCTGTCGGGCATTATTTGAAATTTTCTATATTTTTGGTTCTAATAAAACCCCATGTCGTTCCAAGTATGTGTGTCAATTTGTACCTCTCTATCTACATTATTATGCAGTTTTCAAATTTATACTGACTTTTTGATCACCCGGTACATGGATAGTGACTTGTCGATGCCTCGTTAAATACTGAAGCACAGAGCCTCGGCGGTCAGTTATCTTCAGTACGCCGAGCCGTGTACAGTCTCCAGTTATCTCCAGTTACTGCCGAGTCTACAAGCTGCAGTGTTCGTACGTCGCCTTCGAGACGTATCCTCCGTAGGCATTGTAGACCGGCTCTGGACTCTATTTAGGCATCACTCAGAGGCACAGTGACACGACTTTAATACTGTAGAAGGCGTATAATAATTTCAGACGTCTAATTGTGCTGGAAATTTCACAAGAAGCAGCATCATTTAAGTTGAGAATTAGTTCATATTTAATAAATATTATTTTATTACTTACTGTTGGGAATTTTTCTGATTGAAGACATCCTAAGCCTAAGCCGAAAGGCAAGCGACGGCTTTTCCTCTAGGATAGCTAGAAGATATAGGAATGGAGGAACCAGCGGCATCGTGCATCACTTTCCTGATGTGGTCCACCCACTCCTGGGTGCTGTTACAGTGTGAGAATACAGGCAGTCGGTTGCGTAGCGGCCAATTCGCTCCGCTGAACGTTCCCTTAGGTGCACGCCGTTCAGGCGTTGTAGTCACAGTTAAATGACGTCAGATAGGAAAGTGGTCACTTGAGTGTAAATCGTTACCCACTTTCCACGTAACGGCGTCTGCGAGGACAGGAGAGGATAGGGAGAGATCAGTAGCGAAACTCGACGCAGTGGCCTTCTAGAAGTAAGACATTTCCCCAGTACACAGATATCTTCTGACACTATAGTTCAATTCTTTTATCTTGGCAGTTCGCGCATGTCCGCCCAGACGAGGGAGATTGCTGCGTTGCCAGTTGCACACGCCAAGATAAGCAGCGCCATAGTATAGTATGGTTCGCAAACTTACGTTTGGGGGGGGGGGGGGAGCACACAATTTATGAATAAAGCCACCACGGCCGCATTAACCCTTTCGCTGCTACAGAGACGTGCTCCCTGCATTTCGCGCTGTGCGCGATTTGTCGTAACTGCACTGCTCGCCTGTGCAGACACATAGTGTTCCGACTGCTTTGACACACTTTATCATTCGATTTCACAAAAACTATTTGGCCCAAAAATTTGATTTTTACACATCTTCTTGACTGATACCTTCCCCCCAAAAATTACTTAATTTTGTTTCGATGTTCAACGCAGTTATTGTGCAGCATTAAATGTAGTAAACCAGTGCACGAAATTTTGAAGATTTTACAGAGGTAAAAGTCCATAGCGCTTACTTTCCATATGGTTGATTACAGTTGCCACTAGAAATTTCAAAAAATTACATTCAAACGAATAAAATTCATAAAGTAACACACTTCGATACTTTTTTTTAAATAAAGAAAATATTAAGCACAGAACAAGGTATGAACTCGGAACCTTTCGCTTCGTAGCCAAACACTTTAACCATTACGCTAACGCAGCACGTCACTCAATATAGATACTGGAGTACTTTAGACGAGGACGCAAAATACCGACAAATACTGTTGGTATGACTATGAATTACTCACGTTTCGTCGAAGTACAATAGGAAATAAACAATTACCGCTGTTCTTTATTGCAAAACAGCGGTTAGTGAGAATGGTACAATAATCTTTCCTTGCTATCGCCTGAATTGGGAGGCATATTGCTTGTTTGGTTTAATTAATTAATTAATAGAACATGAAGCAACTGGTATAAAGAATGCTTTTTCCGAAGTTTCTTTAAAAGAAATTCTGCTATCAAGACATTGCTTTCGCTCAGTTACTTTATTTATGACTGAACGTTTCTAAAACTGAAGACACTCGTCCGTGTTCTGTAATGCAGTGGAGCTCTGGCAACGTCGTTCTCTGTTCATTGGCTGACTGTGTTTTGTGACGTCAGATGCGCAGAACGAACCTAAACTCGGCCGCCGTCATAAATGACGCGCACTTTAGCAGCTTATCAATTATCCTACTCTTGGATCAGACGATAGAAGTACCCTAGAGCACGTGGTGTGCATTGACGTCACCGAGCAAGAGAATGGACGGTGGAATTGTCACATGAGATCGGTAAGGGCTATGCTGTCAAGAGATTCCCGTGATGAGATGTACACAGAACATACTGTAGGGGGACATGGCGCATAAGTTTACTGCTACTGCAGCCTCTTGTAAATCAGAGGTGAGGTTGATGGGCGAGTAGTGGTGTGTTTCATTGATGAAAGGAGCGCTTCCACGCTTTGCTTCTTCACTGTTTAGATAATTCTTTTTTTGACGATTAAATCCTGGTACATATGATTATCCGTGTCATTTAATGTGTCCCCAGAAGATATATGCACGTAGACTTTTCTTGTACTGGCTGTGTTAATTCCTCTTATGTTGTTGTTGTGGTCTTCAGTCCTGAGACTGGTTTGATGCAGCTCTCCATGCTACTCTATCCTGTGCAAGCTTCTTCATCTCCCAGTATCTACTGCAACCTACATCCTTCTGAATCCGCTTTGTGTATTCATCTCTTGGTCTCCCTCTGCGATTTTTACCCTCCACACTGCCCTCCAATGCTAAATTTGCGATCCCTTGATGCCTCAAAACATATCCTACCAACCAATCCCTTCTTCTAGTCAAGTTGTGCCACAAACTTCTCTTCTCCCCAATCCTATTCAATACCTCCTCATTAGTTACGTGATCTACCCACCTGATCTTCAGCATTCTTCTGTAGCACCACATTCCGAAAGCTTCTATTCTCTTCTTGTCCAAACTAGTTACCGTCCATGTTTCACTTCCATACATGGCTACACTCCATACAAATACTTTCAGAAACGACTTCCTGACACTTAAATCTATACTCGATGTTAACAAATTCCTCTTCTTGAGAAACGCTTTCCTTGCCATTGCCAGTCTACATTTTATATCCTCTCTACTTCGACCATCATCGGTTATTTTACTCCCTAAATAGCAAAAATCCTTTACTACTTTAAGTTTCTCATTTCCTAATCTAATACCCTCAGCATCATCCGACTTAATTTGACTACATTCCATTATCCTCGTTTTGCTTTTGTTGATGTTCATCTTATATCCTCCTTTCAAGACACTGTCCATTCCGTTCAACTGCTCTTCCAAGTCCTTTGCTGTCTCTGACAGAATTACAATGTCATCGGCGAACCTCAAACTTTTTGTTTCTTCTCCATGGATTTTAATACCTACTCCGAATTTTTCTTTTGTTTTCTTTACTGCTTGCTCAATATACAGATTGAATAACATCGGGGAGAGGCTACAACCCTGTCTTATTCCTTTCCCAACCACTGCTTCCCTTTCATGCCCCTCGATTCTTACAACTGCCATCTGGTTTCTGTACAAACTGTAAATAGCCTTTCGCTCCCTGTATTTTACCCCTGCTACCTTCAGAATTTGAAAGAGAGTATTCCAGTTAACATTTTCAAAAGCTTTCTCTAAGTCTACAAATGCTAGAAACGTAGGTTTGCATTTCCTTAATCTTTCTTCTAAGATAAGTCGTAAGGTCAGTATTGCCTCACGTGTTCCAACATTTCTACGGAATCCAAACTGATCTTCCCCGAGGTCGGCTTCTACCAGTTTTTCCATTCGTCTGTAAAGAATTCGCGTTAGTATTTTGCAGCTGTGACTTATTAAACTGATAGTTCGGTAATTTTCACATCTGTCAACACCTGCTTTCTTTGGGATTGGAATTATTATATTCTTCTTGAAGTCTGAGGGTATTTCGCCTGTCTCATACATCTTACTCACCAGATGGTAGAGTTTTGTCATGACTGGCTCTCCCGAGGCCATCAGTAGTTCAAATGGAATGTTGTCTACTCCCTTGTTTCGACTCAGGTCTTTCACTGCTCTGTCAAACTCTTCACGCAGTATCTTATCTCCCATTTCGTCTTCATCTACATCCTCTTCCATTTCCATAATATTGTCCTCAAGTACATCGCCCTTGTATAAACCCTCTATATACTTCTTCCACCTTTCTGCCTTCCCTTCTTTGCTTAGAACTGGGTTGCCATCTGAGCTCTTGACATTCATACAAGTGGTTCTCTTCTCTCCAAAGGTCTCTTTAATTTTCCTGTAGGTAGTATCTATCTTACCCCTAGTGAGACAAGCCTCTACATCCTTACATTTGTCCTCTAGCCATCCCTGCTTAGCCATTTTGCACTTCCTGTCGATATCATTTTTGAGACGTTTGTATTCCTTTTTGCCTGCTTCATTTACTGCATTTTTATATTTTCTCCTTTCATCAATTAAATTCAATATTTCTTCTGTTACCCAGGGATTTCTATTAGCCCTCGTCTTTTTACCTGCTTGATCCACTGCTGCCTTCACTACTTCATCCCTCAGAGCTACCCATTCTTCTTCTACTGTATTTCTTTCCCCAATTCCTGTCAATTGTTCCCTTATGCTCTCCCTGAAACTCTCTACAACCTCTGGTTCTTTGAGTTTATCCAGGTCCCATCCCCTTAAATTCCCACCTTTTTGCAGGTTCTTCAGTTTCAATCTGCAGTTCATAACCAATAGATTGTGGTCAGAATCCACATCTGCCCCAGGAAATGTCTTACAATTTAAAAACTGGTTCCTAAATCTCTGTCTTACCATTATATAATCTATCTGATACCTTTTAGTATCTCCAGGGTATACAACCTTCTTTAATGATTCTTGAACCAAGTGTTGGCTATGGTTAAGTTATGCTCTGTGCAATATTCTACAAGGCGGCTTCCTCTTTCATTCCTTCCCCCCAATCCATATTCACCCACTATGTTTCCTTCTCTCCCTTTTCCTACTGACGAATTCCAGTCACCCATGACTATTAAATTTTCGTCTCCCTTCACTACCTGAATAATTTCTTTTATCTCGTCATACATTTCATCTATTTCTTCATCATCTGCAGAGGTAGTTCCATATAAACTGGTACTACTGTAGTAGGCATGGGCTTCGTGTCTATCTTGGCCACAATAATGCGTTCACTATGCTGTTTGTAGTAGCTAACCCGCACTCCTATTTTTTTATTCATTATTAAACCTACTCCTGCATTACCCCTATTTGATTTTGTATTTATAACCCTGTAATCACCTGACCAAAAGTCTTGTTCCTCCTGCCACCGAACTTCACTAATTCCCACTATATCTAACTTTAACCTATCCATTTCCCTTTTTAAATTTTCTAACCTACCTGCCCGATTAAGGGATCTGACATTCCACGCTCCGATCCGTAGAACGCCAGTTTTCTTTCTCCTGATAACGACGTCCTCCTGAGTAGTCCCCGCCCGGAGATCCGAATGAGGAACTATTTTACCTCCGGAATATTTTACCCAAGAGGACGCCATCATCATTTAATCATACAGTAGAGCTGCATGTCCTCGGGAAAAATTACGGCTGTAGTTTCCCCTTGCTTTCAGCCGTTCGCAGTACCAGCACAGCAAGGCCGTTTTGGTTAATGTTACAAGGCCAGATCAGTCAATAACCATTCGTATTCGATGAAAGCAGGGCTTCCCAACCTTTTCAGCTGGTGGACCCCTAGTCAGTCAAGAGCACAGTATTTAAATTTCAGAGCGAAACCCATGGGAACGGAAAGTTTCTTAATGCAAGTGCCATGTTCCCAATGACCCCCCCCCCCCCCCCCCCTTCGAAGTATCAACAGTCTTTGGTCTAGAGATTAATGAAAACAACTTGAAATTAAGGGTCCAATTTGAATTCCCACTGTATCCAGAAACTTGCTAGTGGATTTACTCCCTTTGTTCAACACACTTTAGCCTGATTAAAGTTGCATTTCACACGCTGGAGCTGCCCTCCTCCAAGAGCAATCAGCGTCACGTCCAAACTGTTCGCTGTTGGCAAGTTGCCGCTTGTGGTCTGTTCACTTCCACTGTTTGGCTACTGTTGTGTAAGGCGCATCCATATTTCGTAACAGTTGTGTGTGTGTGTGTGTGTGTGTGTGTGTGTGTGTGTGTGTGTGTGTGTGGCGTTTTTCGTGAAACCCGAAGAAAAATGTTCAAATGTATGTAAAGTCTATGGGATTTATATGCTGAGGTCATCAGACCCTAATCTTACACACTACTAACCTAAATTTAACTTCCGCTAAGGACAACACACACACACACACACACACACACACATGCCCGAGGGAGGAGGACTCGAACCTCCGGCGGGAGCGGCCGCGCAATCCACGGCGACATGGCGCCCCAGACTGCGCGACCATTCCGCGCCGCTGTGTAGATAAGAGGCAGACCCATGATTCGGGATACAAACACATCACGAAAGAAAAGAGGCCAAGGAATTGCCTTTAAAGGACTATTGTGACATGCGTTGTGCAATGTGTGGGAATACATTCACCCAGGTTACATGCGTTTCCAAAACCGGATTTCGTAAGCCGATGTCCCAATTCCACTTTTGGTTGGTCAGGTAAACACTTCAAAATCGATTTTGGAAATCTGCTTTTATAAAGCCGTTTTCCAGTTCCACAACTGATTTTCGTGCCCAATGTAAACAGCTCGGAAAGTCTAGTTATGTTTACCTCTTTGCGTATCTACTGAACGGAAGCTGTCAGTCCATAGCAGGCAACTGGCAGGCGGCGTGGCAACAGTTTAGCTACTGCTGACAGCTTCAACTACTACTTGGACACTATATCGTGGCAGTCAGCCTCAACTGTAAACAAATTAGGAAAACAAACAAACAGACACTCTTATTTCTATACAAAAAAGACAAAGAATTTTCATTACTTGGTTTTGCATGAGTGTTCATGCAATGCTGAGAAGCAGTGCATGGGGGCTTAATTAAAATAAATATGAATGCAAATATTTTTAGTAGCTGTAAGTCCGATTACGCAAGTCTCGTAAACGGCTGGCCCTGACTAGTATTATTACGCAATCTGACTGCATGAAACAACAACAAAGAATGAAATGAAAATTTCAGTTAATACAATTAATTAATTAAGTCCCCAGCAACTATAAAACCTACGAAACCAACAAAGCACAAGTGTAGCTGTTCTGTATGTGGTAGTATGACTCAACGCACATCTGGCACGGTTCTTCTTCAACAGGACAAGAATTTTTAAATACCAATTATACTGACGTGATAAAAGAAAATTAGAAATACTATAATTGTGCAAGAAAACCAAAATTACACTCTAATACAAGAACACAAGCCAGATGCTTTGTTGACTGAACCTGTAATGACGCATTCTTTAGGTCACTGAAATAATGAGAGAGAAAAATAAAAGTAGTTTGTTACCTTAATTTATATTGACGAAATGCACTCTGATCATTACAATGTCTCCATTAGAATAACATCTGCTATCTCTCCCATCAAATAGCTGCATAAAACATGGAACAAACACTCACTACTACCCCATCTCACTCCAACTTCAGCGACAAGCAGTGTCGACCACCACTTCTCGGCAAGAACTGCTTGTCGCTACGTCTCAATAATCACTGCCAGTGGAGGCGGCGGAACAATACTCTCTGGCGCGGTGGCTCAGTGTAGCCACCTTTCATATGCCCTTCCTCCACGGGCTAGAATTTGATGGTATTTTTGCCAGCATTGGTGGTGAAAATACCACCAAATTCGTAAAAAAAATACAGACAAAAATAAAAGATTATATTAATACGTAAATATCATATAACTAGATAAAATTTTGGCTTTGCACTGACCTAACAATAGCCTAATATATAAAATACAGTAAGGAATACAAATTCTTTCATACATATGACTTTAAATAATAGTTTACACAAATATCATGTGGATAAACAATTCAATCGATAGCGTCAGCAATGACGAATATGAGCAGGTAAGAGTCTTATAACTTTTCACAAACAGTAATACACAAAAAATCAGTTTATACAAATATTCACATAAAATGTTTTCATAACAAGTAGTTGACAGTTCCAGCAGTAGCACCCAGCATTGTGGAACAGGTGCAGACTCCAACAGGTGACATCATTTCAGTAGAAGCAGTTCATCAGTGGCACCCAGCAATGTCGAGTAGGTGCAGACTCCAACAGGTGACATCATTTCAATAGAAGCAGTCCATCAGTGGCACCCAGCAATGTCGAGTAGGTGCAGACACTATCAGGTGACATCATTTCAGTAGAAGCAGTCCATCAGTGGCACCCAGCATTGTGGAACAGGTGCAGACTCCAACAGGTGACATCATTTCAGTAGAAGCAGTCCATCAGTGGCACCCAGCAATGTTGAGTAGGTGCAGACTCCCACAGGTGACATCATTTCAGTAGAAGCAGTCCATCAGTGGCACCCAGAATTGTGGAGTAGGTGCAGACTCCAACAGGTGACATCATTTCAGTAGAAACAGTCCATCAGTCGCACCCAGCAATGTTGAGTAGGTGCAGACAGCAAGAAGTAACATCATTTCAGTAGAAGCAGTTCCATCTGTGGTACCCAGCAATGTTGAAGAGGTACAGACAGCAAGAAGTAACATCATTTCAGTAGAAGCAGTTCCATTTGTGGTACCCAGCAATGTTGAAGAGGTACACACAGCAACAAGTCACATTTCTCAGTAGAAGCAGTTCATCAATGGCACCCAGCAATGTTGAGTAGGTGCAGACACCGACAAATGACATCATTTCCATAGAAGTAGCTCCATCTGTGCACCCAGTATTGTTGAGTAGGTGCAGAGAGCAACAAGTGACATCATTTCAATAAAGGCAGTTCCATCAGGTGCACCCAGCAATGATGAGCAGGTGCAGACAGCAGTCCATAATATTCACTATCACTGATCACCCTGTTCATCAGCAGAAACTAAACATGTCCTAGTGGCACCAATCATGTAGAAAAAGTACAAGTAACAGTCCATAATATTCACTATCGCTGATCACACAGTTCATCAGCAGAAATTAAACATTTCTAAGTGTCACACATCATGTTGAAAAGTGCAGGTAACAGTTCATAATATTCACCACCACTAATCAGACAGTTCAAGCATGAACAATAGTTTGAATGCTCATACAAATGTTTTTACAATGCTCTTACACTAAACATACAAATCATAACAAACACACAAATGATATCAGATAATTGTCATATTACTATTACAAATACACAAACATCAGTAAACCTATAATATTTATGGGTGTCAGTGCAAGCCACTACAAACAAATAAAATAATATTTAGGAGATAGGTGGGTAGGATTAGGAAAGGAAAACACACAAAACACACTCACTCATCTTTCATCCACATTAAGTACTACTGTGTAATTGAATAGTGTTAACTGTGTAAATCCACTTCTGTCAAAATTTCATGTTCATCATGTGTATCAAGTAGTAGTGACAGCAATGTATAACAGTCAATAATAGTTAAGTCAACGTCATAGTCATCATGTCAAGACCAATGTTTGCCAAGTCAGATCAAAATGTACGGTTGCTGAACAACTGTCAGTGTGCCAAGATATGCAACTTCCTCTCTCCAAAAAATACAATACTCTCTGGCGCGGTGGCTCAGTGTAGCCACCTTTCAGCAGCTAGTTCAGCACTCTTCCTTTTGAAAAAATCGATGTCTTTAGCCTGGAAATCCGGGTGAGTACCTTCTAAATGACGGCGCATTTTAACTGGAACCATTGAATTGTTCGGGAGGACTCGCGCACAAATTACACTCTGAGCTTCACCCTCCTTTGTCTCCATAAAGCCCATTTCTAAATAGTTTTCGTTGTACTTACGCTTCTTGGTTATTCCACTTCCACACGATATTGCAACCAATGGAGTACTTGCAGCGTTTTCACATAATAAATCCGGCTGTGGAGCTTCTTGTGATTGTTCTTCCTTTGGTCGGCCCCCTATCTCATTGATTTCAACAGGAAACTTCCCTTGTTGTGAAGGCGATGGGCAAACTGCAGCCTTGTTCAATGATCCTGACGTCAGCCATCGATCCATGTTAGAAGTAATAAACTGGTCAAAACTCGACTTATGAAGTAGGTAGTGCACTGACAAAGCAAGTTTAACGTTTAATGATGCCTGGGGTCGCAAACGTGCCAGCGAGCGCTGTGATTGGTCGACGAAGCTCGCTCCGCGCATGCGTAAAAGGTTTCAGCGCATCTAGCGCCGTGAGCTGGCGCACAAACGACCCCCGTATTGTTGCGAAACAGTCGATCAGAGAAGTCTTTATTCTCCGGCACTAAACTGTGTATGCGATCTCACTTAGGAACCGCAAAGGCTACAGGGGAATACGACCTGAAGTAAAACTACATATGTTTTTCACACGAAAAAAATAATGACGAATTTGATTTTCACATTTTTATTCAAACATATTGCTCACTATTTTACACAATTTGGTGAAAGGTAGCCGCGGACCCCCTAGAAAGAGCCAGCGGACCCCCTAGGGGGTCCGCGGACCACACGTTGGGAAGCCCTGCATTAAAGGATGGGAGCTATTTCAACTATTGCGTATAATCTTTGCTGGGACCTGTAGCCTAGGAGAGGTGTTTAGAACCCTGGGAGGAGGGGAAGATGACCTATGTGGATAGTACAAAATTTCCAGATTTACCGCACGTTCTTCCCCATCGGATATGACTGAAGCACTATCAGTAGAGCGTGTGACTTCGTATTTTAAGGCTGGACATCCTGATCAATGGCTTCGCTGCCGTGGAGGAGGTGGTAAAGATGTAGATATCTTGTGACTAGAATTCGGTTTCGGAGCTGACGTTACCTGCTTCTAATTAATAATCAACACAATGGTGTCAACCAAGCGAATAACTACAGCAGCGCTTTGACAAGTGCAGCTACAAACACACGTAAATGTCTAGATTCTACACTGCAATTTTGTGTAGGGACATGAGACTTGGCTTCTGGTTATTTCACTATGGTAGAACACGGCGCTGATTAACCTTAAAATGTTTTTTGCCTCCATGTATGTTAATCGCCTGATGACCCGAACCTCCTGAACTTATTTTCCTTTACATATACAGCACTTTCCTTTGACTAAACTGGATAAGCGTCTGAGAAACTAGCACAACAGGGTCGATAGGTGCACGAGGAGCCTCGATAACTAGCAACTTAACGATATCATTCGCAGGTTGGCTTCCCTTTGCTCGCTGAAAGCGTGCCCATATCTTTGGCACTAAAAATAGTGCATCGGATTGGGGGTGTAAGTTGGACGTAACAAACCAGCGCTTAAGTATTCAGATAACGTTGGCAAAGTAAAGGTGAGTATCAAAGTACCTGTTTTTTTTTCTTTTGTAATTCAACACCCACCTGTTTCATCTCGTTTCTCACCACTGTGAGAAGGAACTCTAACATATTTGTATACAGGGAATTTAGTTTGGCTTAAGAGAACGTTACGAAAGAAACAATTATACATTCCATGTAGCATACGCTAATGATCGCTGACCTAGCTACGGAGATTTTGTTGACAGTCGACAAGTTCAGGAAGTTAAACGACTGAACGATTTGTCTATATCATTTACTGAGTTATTTTGCAAAGTTAGACTTGGTGTTTAACGTTGTTTTTCTTTTTCGGAAAGCTGAACGCTTACCATGATTTTGCCTATTATTAAAGAGATTACATTTTAGGGCGATACAAAAGATTGTATAAGGTGTGTACAGCTTGCATATACTTGCACTGACGTTGGTTAGAACACTTACTGACACTCCAGGTAGCCGTTTTGTTTGTTCGTAAAAACACTGTGTCTGAAGGACTATGCACAAACTATTCAATTACTCTTTTCGTAGTGACATTTGGTTTTCCCTACCACTCCTGGAATACTTCGTGAAACCAGATGTTGTTTCTTTTGACTAGTTAAAGTAACTAGAAATCACTGTAATATGCGAGGGTTATTCGGAAAGTAAAGAACGATCGGTCGCGAAATGGAAAATACAGTGAAAATCTGATGAAGCTTTGCACAGGTGCGTTGGGCGCTGTGTCTAGAACGCCCTCAATCGCATCATGTCGCTCTTTTCAGTTCTGAGCGCACAGTGAGGACGTAAAGCTGGCTACAGATTAATGTCTCCCCCCCACCCAAGTACGAGAGCCTGGCTAAGGATTTCGTAGGTTCGTACGTTCTACACGACAATGTTCGGCCGCACTCTGCAGGGGCAATGAAGATGATCCTGCAGCGTTTTCAATGGGAAGTGTTTCACCACCCACAATACACCACGTAATTGGCTACCCCTGAGGTTCATCTCTGCTCAAATGAACCTCTGGCTGTGAAGACAGTATTTTGACACAGACAGCGAGCTGCAGTCCGGAGTATAAAATTGTCGAAAAGCGCTGGCGGCTGTCTTCTTTAACGAGGGAATTGTAAAGATGATACAACGCTAAGACAGATGTGTAAGTCTGAGCGGCGACTGTGTACAGAAATAGCTGGAAGTTGTAGCTAACCGTTACAAATAAAACAGTTTTGATTTTCACTGAGGTTTCCATTTCACGACCTACCGTCCCTTACTTTCCGAAGAGTCCTCGTATGAGTTCTGTTGTGCTGTGAGATATCTGTAGTGGAGCGACAGCGCAACAGTCACACTTGCAAGAACGCAGTGACAGACGCCGTTAGCAGTAGATAGCTATTGTTTAGAGATCGCCAGAGTACAAACGGAACGTCACTTACCCTTTTAGCAGTGTGCCGCTCCGTAAAGTTCTGACACACTTACGGAGTTCCAGCAAATGCCTCCACACTCTTTCATACAGGGATATTTTCTCAAATTTACGATCTGTCAGTTGAGTAGTTTCCATATAATGTAGGACCTCTCAGAGCCATCCAATGTTACCTCTGATAACAATGACTATATTATGATGTATTAGCATTGTTGTGTTAGTCGGTTTCATTACTGAGGTAGGTTTATCAGGTGGGTTTGCAAGAACCCTCCACCCGCACTAAACGTCCACCAATGTGTCAATTTATCCAGCGAGTCCGTAGATGGCGGTATCAGGGGAGCACAACATAGCTGGTAATGCTTTCCCACCGGAGTTTTGCGATAATTAAGCTAGTCCATCGTTAAACTGACTTAGAAAGCGGCCGCGTAGGAATTATTTCGACGTGTTATGTGGAGATGCTCTCGTAGTTTTCTGTCCCCTTGCAGAGCCGTAGCAGTGCAATGCTACTGTCTAAGTTTTACGTTATGAAACGGGAAGACCTTTTTCGTACACGGTATACCATTATCGTGCGTTTCCGTAAAAAACACCATAAAATGAATTTGTTCACACTGGTTATAAACGTACTACTAACGGTACGACATGACTAGATCGAAAGGCGTCCTATCGAAAACGGCCGTCTATGGCGTCTAGACTGTAACTTGAGAATACAGACTTTATATTTCATATAAGGTCGTACATCTCCGGTTATGCCAAAGATATTCGTTTATTTATTAATATCAGTGTTTCTTGGCATTGTAAAATAACAGAAAGATAATGTTTACAACCAACAGACTCTTCCTAATGTCCGAGTGTCAAACGAAACTTCGTTAGCAAGTATTGATTTATAACAATTACTTGATCCACGCCAGAATAAATGTACTTTCTCTGCGTATCTGTTTGCTTACGTCACGAGCGATTTTTGCATTGACATCCCATCCCAGTAGCTCTGAAAGCGCCAGATGCCCAACCGCCTCTGCTAGCCAGCACGGCTCGCTCCTTGCTCCTCATGTACGGCTATGTAGTACTAAATTGCTCTCTGATGTGCAAATAAAGCTGGCCGCCCAAGGTATTTGAAGAGTGAATGGGAAAATTTCTCAAGTAACACACCTCTTCCACTAGGAGTTTGAAGTTTGTTGTTATTGTGAGCCAGTTTGGTCTCATCAGACGATAGGGAAACATTCGTACACACAGAGATAGCTCCGCTTGCCTAGGTAAGCATTTTACAACTGAGATGCTGCGGGTTCCCCAGAGGCCGCCCTCTGACGACTGTTCTGCGTCAACAGTCATGTATCTTATCGGCGCACATTAAACTTTGAGATTGTGACTTTTGTTATAGAAGTTTGTACAGTCCTTGTGACCTAGCGGTTAACCCAGGAACCCCGGTTCTGTGATGCACAGCGTTCTACTGCTATGCCGCACGTTGGTCACTGAAGCATGCCCAGAGCTTTTCGGGGACTGGCGGCGCTTATCAGTCACCAACTCAGGAAACACAGGAATCGCCAAACCCGTGCCCAAAGACTGAACTCCCATAGGTGCACACCATCTGACAGACCCAGATGGTCACGTGGGGCTTATCGAACGTCACGGACATATCGAAAATTACCCCCTAAAGTAGCACCCGGCAAATGAGTTCTCGTCAGATGAGTACAGGGTTATCAACACAAAATCGATTAGGGTTAACGCAGGAGTAGGTACGGTTACTCACAAAGATGAAAGATTTCCAAATAATATAGGACCTCACACAGACAGCAAAAGTTACCTCCGACACCTATCAGCTGTAGTCCTCGCTCCGCACCCTCCATGGTGACTTGAAAATATCTCTTTACAGGAGTCACAAAGGTTGCTTCAAATGTACCAAAAGAGGGTGACAAGGGGCCTATCAGCTGCTTCAGTCTTTTCGCTGCTAATGTTCGATCTTGTGTAACTCGCAATGGTGCTGTGACGGTGAGAATGAATGCTTTGTGAGTGAGATTTGGGCTGAGACATCCTGACCTCCTGCATCGTCGATAGCGACATCGACCTATTTTACGTAGGTGAGTTCCTCAACATTAAAGCTGCTTACTTCGCTAAAGAGCACGTCACTGCTCACAATGTCGTGCTGTTTCCTTGAAAATGAGAACGTCATACTTTGATCTCATTTTGCAGTTGACTTCGTTCTGAGAACAGGTTTTTATCTTTGTATCCTGACAGTGCAATTTAAAGTTTGCAGTTCTGTCCAATTTCACTCCTAGTCGCTTACTTCGTTCTAAATAAATTTTTATACAGAGGAAAATCGATTAAATTACGAGGTTTGGAATTTAAATACTAGCAACTATTTATTCGCAAGCGATACAAAAGAGTTACCTGTAGTATACCGTTAGTAGAGCCTGTTCTGTGGATGGTGCGAACGGAGCGGTCTACAGCCTGTCGAATCTCTGGAACAGTTCTGAAGTGAATGCCACGAAGTGGTTCCTTCATCTTTGGAGTGAAATCAAAGTCACAAGGCCTGAAGTCGGACTATGGTAGATGGTACAGTACTTCCCAGTCCCATCGACCTAACAGAGGCTCAAATGTTTAGTTCACATGGCTCTGAGCACTGTGGGACTTAACATCTGAGGTCATCAGTCCCCTAGAACTTAGAACTACTTAAACCTAACGAACCTAAGTACATCACACACATCCATGCCCGAGGCAGGATTCGAACCAGCGACCGCAGCAGTCGCGCGGTTCCAGACTGAAGCGCCTAGAACTCCTCGTCCACAACGGCCGGAACAGAGAATCCAAAGCTTACGCGTATGCGCCCTCGCATTGTCGTGCAAAATGATGAGTGGGTTGAGCAGAAAGTGTCGCCACTTCTTTCGCAAAGCTGGTCGCAGGTGATGTCCCAAAAAAGAACTCTAATACTGTGCATTGACGGTAGGCCGTGGAGAAACGTAACGCGTTAGGATAACAAGCTGTGGTTACTCTGTTCGGTATAGTCCATATAAGGTCGTACATCTTGGGTTAAGGCTGAGATATTCGTTTGTTTATTAATATCAATGTTTCCTGGCATTAAAATAACAGAAAGTCTGGGAAGTGCTATACCATCCACCATACTCCCTTACGTAAGTCCTTGTGACTTTGATTTGATTCCGAACATGAAGGAACAACTTCGTGGCATTCCCTTTACCAGAGTTTCGACAGGAAGTAGACGGCTCCATTGCTACCATCAACAGAACAGGCTCTGCTAACGGTATACTACGCCTTCCACATCGCTGGCAATGGGTTCTAAACAAGTTTGAAGAACAGTAGCAGGTGCAAACATGTAACTCTTCTGTATCGGTTGTGAATAAATAGTTGACGCTATTTAAGTTTCAACCCTCGTATTTGGATATAGCTTCGACGAACGACAGCCGTTTCACAAAAATAAGTGTGGAAGCGTTCGACACGGGTATATTTATTTTCATCTTTCTCGGAAAACGTGAGCATCATCTACACTCTAACGCTGATTCTCTTTAGAGAGTGGTTACAACAAATTTCACAACCATTAATTTGTTTGGAGCAGTTTCGAACGTATCAAACGCCCGCAGTCTGATGAACTATTTTTGTATGATAGTAGCGGCAATTTCAAACGGTATATATTGAAATAAAAGTGATGCTCTCTTCTTTAACTGTAAATATTTGTAACTGAAAATACACTTAAACAAGCCAATAGCAGGTGTTACGGGTTTCCAGCACAGCGCTTCAATAATGAGGGTCAACTTCACTGGGCTAATATTAGATGAGCTAATAGTTCACAGTGTTTGCATCGCTTTAACCCGGTACTTAACGCAATGTCATCATTTCTGTTCGTTAATGAGATGTTATTTGCAGCAAACATAGCGAGCTTAACGCCGGTAAACAAATGGATGAGTCCGTCTCTATTGGCGCGTTAGAGAACAAGTGAGCCTCGAATGCAGAGAGAGGAAGAGATAGTTATCGATGTTCCTGTCATACCTCTGTTGCAGATATAATCGTGCTCACAAGTTGTTACTCTCTGTCATGGCTTCAAGATCAATAATTGAATGAGATACAGCCTCTGCAAATATGTAACGTTTCGGTCCTTGCAATCACCTTATATGCATCGATTTATGATGCTTATTGCTTATCATATATCCCCTTCCCCTCCCAGACTGTGAATCCTTCCTTCCAACCCTCCCTCCCACCATTCCTTCCTCCCTCCTATCCTTATCTCTCTCTGTGTGCTCTGTGGTGTGTGTGTGTGTGTGTGTGTGTGTTTGTGTGTGTGTGTGTGTGTGTGTGTGTGTGTGTGCGCGTGTGCGTGCGTGTGTGTGTGTGTGTGTGTGTGTGTGTGTGTGTGTGTGTGTGTGTGTGTGTGGACCATTTAAGCAAACTGTCAAAAACACGACGATTGGTGGTAGACGTCATTCAACTTTTAACTTCAGTCCTTCATGTTGTACAAAAACAAATTTTGACAGTTACATGTACATTGAAATTGATATTTAGGTCAATTAATTCCACACTGCAAGATTCATTAGCACGATTTATATTGAAATCATGTAGAATAACAATTTTTCACAGTTTTAGGCTATTTTTACGTGTTATTTATAAAATACATGCAGATCGTTTTCAGAAAGTAGACGTCACACTTTTGTGAACTGGACACTATTAACGGTACGTGTGATACACACTTAAATGAACCAACAGATGTCAACATTTTAGTATTTTAACTTTCCATACGCTGCTGGTGAAACACACTTAAATTTAAATACAGAAGCGAGAAATTTGCCTTTCGTACCCGTATGTTACTTATTTCGTATAAACGAATACAGTCAACTCTTCAGAACAAGATTTCTACATAAATTATAAGTTCGCCTTGTTACCACTTAACCTGTTTTACGTTATTGGATAAATGATAAATAAAAAAAAAAACATCTTTCCGAATACATGATACGTACAGCAATATGACTATGTGGTAAAAGCTATTTCTTTCTGTTTCTTCTGGTGAGGATGAGAGTATAATTTTTCAGTTATAACTGATTATTTTCGACAAATTAATTTTATAAGAAGTGTATTGTGAGGCCTCGGTTACAACATCTACCATCCCGAAGAGCTGAAAACAAGATCTCTGTGAATAATTTCTGCGTATTATTCTAAGTATTCTTTTTTCTGTAGTAAACAGTTACTTTCGTGTGACGATATATTACAAGATACAGGAAAATTATTCGCAGCAGCGAATACGAACCATCATCTGTTGGCTAAGGGAATGACGACAGTTAAAATTTATACCGGACTGGGACTCGTACCTAATTTCCCTCTTTAGGCGAGTTGTCATCTTAACCTCTCCGTTCCAGCATCACAACCTTCAATCGTACACACGTTACGCAATGTACCTTTTAATTGAAGGTCAATACGTGGTATCGGTGCAGAAATACGATGTTGCCGTGCCTGTGTTGTTAAGAAGAACGATTGAATAAACCACTTGGGATTAACATGCATGAGACATTGCGTCATTCCTCTTAACAACATAGGTACTGCAATATCGTGTATACCACAAAATACTCTGTAATAGAGCGTTAGTGAGTGAAAATAATACAATATTAGAAAATATATAGGTGCTGGTTATCGATTGTAACAATAATGAAAAGATAGATGCTACAAACTATACAATTTGAATACAAGAATAAAATTTTGCTGTCATTTCAGAATTGCATACTGTACATTTGTACACTCGAAAAGGTTGTACTTCCTTTTTTTCGTTCACTGTTCATGTAGGATATAAAATTAATTATTCACTTTCTTGTAAGGAACGGAATACACTGTGGTTTTTGTTTAACTGAAGGCGAAGCTGATCCTGATAAACCGTTTTATAAGTCTTTGAAGAAAAAATTCAAAATGCTGGAGAAATAGGGTGTGAAATTCCCGACGTAAGGTACTTATTTAGTTTTCTACTGTTTACAAAAACCGCTTGAGAGAAATGCCATCTTGTTCTCTTGAAAACTATGAGGCCGATTTATTCCGATTCTTGTTCATTTGGGCTTGTGCTTCACCACTAACTACCATGTAGGAACACTAATAAACCGTAATTCATTTCTTTCTTCTTTTCCTTACTCGGTTTCTTACCGTTTTTTTTCCCTTCTTTCGAAAGCTGTCATAATGCATCTCGCTCTGTGGAAAAGTTATGACCGATTTAAATTGAATGTGAAAAGAACTAGTAATTACTGTATTTGTAACAATAGTTCATATGCTGCTTCCTGTAAATATGTTGTGACTGGTTGTGTTCAATGATCTTGGAGTCAAATGGTTCAAATGGCTCTGAGCACTATCGGACTTAACTTCTGAGGTCATCAGTCCCCTAGAACTTACAACTACTTAAATCTAACTAACCCAAGGACATCACACACATCCATGCCCGAGGCAGGATAAGAACCTGCGACCGTAGCGGTCGCGCGGTTCCAGGTTGTAGCGCCTAGAACCGCTCGGCCACTCCGGCCGGCAATCTTGGAGTCAGATTGCACCAGTATTACTAACGATGTCCTCTACAGTGACCTATCTCAATAAGTAACGCGCGCCTCAAATGCAAAAATTAATATTTTTACCTTAGTTATTTTACGTGGAAGGTCATCCAAAGGGAAACATAACAGAAGTGAATTCAAAACCTGGACGCAAAACGCGTACATGAGCTTCTGTTAAGGGTTGTGGCAAAATCGGATCAGTGAAAACACGTTCCTTATTAGCTCAGTGTCGTTTATTTATTCAACACCAGGCAGGTGTCGTCGTAATACGACCTTGTTCTCGTACTATTAGTGCCACTTGTATGTTAGTACTGTCATTAGTTCAGTATGTCTGTGTGCAGCCCTAACGATGTGAACAACGCATTCAGAACGGGGAACTCAATCCACGTAGATTACTGTAGGGTAGGGTTCCAAGGTTATTTAATGTGTTTGTACAAATTTAAATTGCTCTGTTAAGATCTTTTTTTTTCAAAATTTTATCGCAAGGTTTAATTAAATGTCATGGTCCCAGTAATCGATAAAGAATTGTTACTACTGCTACGGAGGCCTATATTTGGAGAATTGGCATGGATGACTCTCCAGGAATAATTAAATGCTAAACGTCATTTCGTCTGGTGGAGACATGTTTCCCCTACATCAAATCTCTAGGATCGATATGATGGCTCGCTAGAAGATAACTTCCATAACGAAGCAGCTCCATGTATTTTGCTCAACTTACTGAGTATGCAACACCCAGTTGTATAGCGGAATTTATGTGCAGATAAAGAGACAGGAAGAGATAAAAATGAACAGGTATCTGTAGAGAATAAACGAAACCTGAAGGCAGAGGTAGGAAAGAAATATGTTTAATGCAACACTATACTTTCAGTATTAATTTTCACTTAACATGTAGTGTGGGGTCGTTGATAATCAAATTGCCATTATAATCAGATAAAAATTTGTCCTGCAGAGCTCAGGAATTTCAGGAGATTTTGTTTCCTTTAGCAAGGAAAGACATAATCATTGCCGGAAGAAGTGACGCTAAATCTGTCACTGTTGTGTTGTTGCGTGTGCCCCATGAACACTGAACTTTATCTACAAGATTATTGTTTAGGTGTTGGTAAAAATATCGAAATATTTTAGTACTAGATACTAGATATCCACGATCACACTTTAACTGCTGGTATGGACGTTAAACAAGAACCAGACACCAACTCTGATTAACAATACCACATATCCAGAATTATCACTCTGTCTGCAAACTTCCTGTTCAGCACGCTATGATAAGAAGTAGGTGAGAGGTGAGAAGCTGTGAGTATGGGCCCCTTATGTGTCTAGCGTCGTGATGTTCTTCAGATGTCAAATTTCTCATCAAGGAAAATGTGGTGAACTAACCTCAGCTATGAACAGGTTGTTGATTACACCGTACATTGACAGTGAATGACTGTGTTGGATCTTTAATTTCACTTTATTATTAGAGCTGTCTCGCATTCGCGGTTTTTAGTGTCATTGTACCATCCTAATTAATTACGGCTCCATCAAATACCAAATACACTAACGTACATAAAAATCTTTTTTACCTAGCAGGCCACACAGGGTGAACATGGGTCTATATGAGCTCCTTATTTCAAAGGTCATTTTCACCACCTAGAGTATGCTGATCTCTCCTCTTTTAACACCAGATCAAGAAAAGAAGGAAGGAAGGAAAACTAGCGTTTAAGGTTTCGTCGACACCGAGGTCATTAGGAATTAAACATAAGGTGGGATTGTTTCACTGAGAAAGACGTCTGCCATATAAATTCAAACCATTCGTAGGGTACGCCTCCGTAGAGCAGCGGTAGCGTTACCGCCTGCCACGCAAGTGGGCCCGGGTTCGATTCCCGGCATCATTGAGAAGCAAGTCGCCGAAGTGGCGTCAGCTAAAATGACTTGCAATACGGCGACCGAACCTTGAAGGTGATATCCCGGCAAATAAATGCCATACGATCATTTCATTTCCACTCAAAGGAAATTAATGAAACGAAAAAAAAAAAAATCATATCCAAGCAACGCCTCAGGAGACAAATCCCTTACAACAGTAAAATTCAGTGGCCCTGCGAGTCATCAGATCCTTAAATTAACACAGATTTTCCCCATTAAAACTCAACAGTCAATGTGTACATTCTTCAGAGGAACTAGCTTACCCATAAGAGCTTTTTATACCACTGGTAATCAATCTAGCATATATTAACTACCTGAATCTGAAAGGTGAAAACGGGCTTATGCTTCAAATTAGCACAAACAAAAGGTACAGCAGATGGAAATTTCTTTCACTTTACTATAAGCCTTAAGCAGCCCTTGTAAGCTGTTACCGGGGGCTGGCGCGTTATAGCGTCAGTTCCGCTTCACCCTGTCTCACGGTGCCAAACAGACTCACACCAAATGCTCTGACTGACTCCATAGTAAACATGTCCGTTATCGGCTGTCCTCAGCTTCGATGCAGTTTGCTCTAGGGTATTCCCACTATAAGTGGCTCTGACCCGTACTGACTACTACCGCACTCTTCATCACTAAAAGGGACGTTTTTGATGAAGGATATATGATAGATCCTCTGGATGCAAACATTCAAGAAAGATTTTTTTTCCCTCTCTACTAAGGCAAAGGACAGACGTAGCTACCCTAACGCCCTCAGTATAACGCACAAGTGACTCCTTATGGCCTTAGACATGGTAAAAATATCGGCGGGCCAACTCATTCCTAATTCTACTGCAAAAGTTTCCCTACAGCAATTTATTTGCTTAACCCATTTAACGACTCGCCTTTGTCATTAGTACTTGATTTAGGGTCGTACATCAATGGGCTTGAGCGCCTGGCTGGACGACTGGCCTCGGCTGAGCGTCACCTACTGTATGCATGGCGAAACGGCCTGAGAGCCATCTGAGTGTCGCTGCAGTTTTTGTGTTTACCGTTCCGACGCGTCTGGAACGAAGACTGCTGGCGCCGATTGACTGCGTTGTCTTCGTGATTCCGGTGGTCTAGGCATGTTGTTTTCGTAGCCGGTCAAACGGCAGGTTCATTGCCCCCAGCTAGATTGCAGAGGCAGCCTGCAAAGCCGTGACGTGATTCTGGAAACGAACTGTCAATCATAATAAGTTTAGAACCTCATCACTCGTTTTTGTAGATAACTGTCATTGTCCTGCACTGTCGGCCAATGTGGGTTACGCAGTTTAGTAAATAATTTACACCTTTCTCCGTAGTTTGTACCCAGCCTTCAGCCCCTTCTTCGTGAGTAGCCTGTCCTCAAAGTGAATCCTCGTCCCTCCCTGCACTATCTTACCAGCTCAGAAAACTGGTTGCGGGCTGTAAATGAATAATTTTTCTGCACATTTCCTCAATACAGGGAGTCGGTTTGGAATCAGCATTCACTGCGTACAGTTCTAGAATGCAGTTACCTAAGTCATTCACGTATGCCTGGATCCTAAAGACCTTTGCACATGTGGAAGCACTACCAAGTAAGAGTAAGCTTTCGCTTGCACCTCGCAAGGTAAAGTACCGCAGTGCAGCAGTGCAGGCCTCACCTACCTGACCGACCGTCCCTGCTCTAATAATTATGCTGTTGCCCAGTGCACCTTACAAGAGGTGGCATAAATCAGTAATACTACCTTCCACGGCAGGCCACATATCCTCAGCTTATACTGAAGCTGGTTTTTGGTTGGGTATGAAATCCATAACACACTAATCCGGTCCATGGCCAACTCAACTTTTCCGATAACCTGAACACAAGCGGTATACACAGGCAAAATAAACTTCCCCTACCGTTTCACATGATCAGAGCCCTGTTACTGTAGGACAACTATACAACCACTGAAACAGTAGGGAGCTAGTCTGGTGGGAGGTAGTGTGCTGGGTCAAATAAACTGATAAAGTTTCAATTAGTTTATTTAACATCAAAACAACACGATGATTTAGCTCTCTTAATGTTCAAATGCGTATGAATTTCTAATGGACCAAAAGTGCTGAAGAATCGGTCCCTAGACTTACACACTACTTAAACTAACTTATGCTAAGAACAACACACACCCATGCCCGAGGTAGGACTCGAACCTACGGCGGGAGGGGCCGCGTAATCCGTAACATGGCGTCTCTAACTCCGTGGCCCCTCCACGCGGCACAGACACATTAGAAAAGCAATTTACACCAGACTAGGTTTTCCACATTGGTAATCACCAAAAACAATGTGGGAATAAACTGTAATAAAATGAAAAATAATTCCAACTATTACGCAGATTAAAAGGTAAAAGAGTAAAGAAATACAGTAATTATCGAATCTTCACACAGAGAGTAATGTGTTTAAATACCGTTTTAAAATAGCTGCAACAATAGCTCGCCTTTGTCGGCAAGAAGAAAAGCATTTGGCAACTAGCTATGACCGTAGCCGCATTAAGTTACCAAACCAAGAACATCAAAAATTTAATATCCGCTCGATGTAGCCAACTACGTTTTATATGAGTTATCAGAGTTTAGAAAACAAAGCCCTCCGGTTGGCTCTCTGTCAACATTTTGATTTAAATTCCTTGCAATGTCAAGGCCCCAAGGCCCATAAACAGTAGGAGGCTGCCTGAAACACACGAAAGGTCTTGAAGCCTTTAATACTAATTCGACAACGATATACCCTTCACCATGAATTTAAAGTACATAAAATAGATCAAATATTTAGTATTCAGATACCAAAACAAAAAGCAAAAAAATACAGGAAAGGGCACACACCAAATGGCCAGCGCCGTGACAGGGCAAAACAATCAACACATAAATGCTATTCAATGCTGAAGTGGTACACAGCAAATCGAACTCAAAACATGCGAGGTGCTGGGGGTGGAGAAGAGTTTGTAGCTATTTAATTCTGGCGAATTTTTCATGTGAACTGGACATGCACTCGACCCTCTCCTTATCACCTAATTGGTTATGTGAGCAACGGTAATGCAAGGAACTGACGGTGGACCCTGATAGTTGGTAAAATATGGAGTGCACATTCACAATAGGTTAATAAATATCCTTATCTACTCAGTAAAGGAAACGGAAATTTTATCGTAATAAACGACAGGAAATGGGATTCTGCATCTATCTATGATATGATATGCAGATTATAAGTTACAATGTGATTTATTATACATCAGAACACAATGTCACTTGATTGTCAATACAGACAGTAGGCTAAAGTGTAGGTTTTACTGAACTATTATGAGAATAAAAGTTGGCTGGAGAACAAGGGGCTCCTACTCTCTGTGTTGCAATAGATTGATGATAATGACTGGAGGTCCTAACGAATCAAACATTAATGAATCAAACATTACTCCCCCAACTATAATGCATTACTGCTATTGTTAGGGAGATCACATGGGATCACATGGAGAAAAAAGCAAGACTTGAGTATAAAAATGATAGATCCTACTGTGCCAGAGCCGCAAAATACTTTACTAGTCCTGAAACCTGCAGCAGGTCGTCGGTAGGGAGCGCTCTGCTGAGCAGCAATTCTGTTTCAACCCGTGCCCTCGAAGGCTATCCACGAATTCTAAATTGTGCCGAAAATATGCGACTAACTCGCAAGAGCGTCCGATTCCGTCCAGGATCAGATCCAGAATGCCCTGCGCCCGCGCAACGCAAGAGGGAAGCCAACGTCAATCAACTCTCCACTACTCTCGAAACATTCAGTGCTGATTCCAAAATACCCCCACACTGTCTCAGAACCTCATAACCGCCATTAAGGACCATTCTCTCCAATTTCGAGCAGAGCAATATGACGTCAACTGGCCTCAGTTTATGTTGACCAATTATGCCTCTGCAATTTAGCTGGGGGCAATGAACCTGCCGTTTGACCGGCTACGAAAACAGCATGCCTAGACCACCGGGCATCCGGTGCCAGACAGTCGCGCCCAGCAGGGCACGGTCCACCAGTATTCTCAGATTCGTGAGGACAACACAGTCAGTCGGCGCCAGCAGTCTTCGTTCCAGACGCGTCGGAACGGTAAACACATAAACTGCAGCGACACTCAGATGGCTCTCAGGCCGTTTCGCCCTGCATACAGTAGGTGACACTCGACCTAAGTCAGTTGTCCCGCCAGGCGCTCAATCCCATTGATGTACAACCCTAAAAGCAAGAACTAAAAGCAAGACCACTACAGTTCCCATCATGCATAGCAAACAAGTGAAAAGTACTTTGAGCTCTCATTACAAATACTCTCTTTAGAATAACCTTATTTGGCCCATTCCCACCGTGACATAATATGATACATTAATGAAATTGAGGAAAATGAGAGGCGACATGCAAAAGAAGGCATGGAACCTCTCAAACAATAATAAACGTGAGTAATACTTCTGTCATTGCCATCGACATGAATAAAATAGATTATGTACGGTCATTGTGAGGTCACTAGCCGTTTGCATGCATACCAACAAGGCAACTCTCTATCAAATGTGAGACAGAACTTTATAAAAATTTAACAACTTATTGCAAAAACAGAGCGTAACGAATGCTCCGACACAGATCGCGACCACATAATACACTCCTGGAAATGGAAAAAAGAACACATTGACACCGGTGTGTCAGACCCACCATACTTGCTCCGGACACTGCGAGAGGGTTGTACAAGCAATGATCACACGCACGGCACAGCGGACACACCAGGAACCGCGGTGTTGGCCGTCGAATGGCGCTAGCTGCGCAGCATTTGTGCACCGCCGCCGTCAGTGTCAGCCAGTTTGCCGTGGCATACGGAGCTCCATCGCAGTCTTTAACACTGGTAGCATGCCGCGACAGCGTGGACGTGAACCGTATGTGCAGTTGACGGACTTTGAGCGAGGGCGTATAGTGGGCATGCGGGAGGCCGGGTGGACGTACCGCCAAATTGCTCAACACGTGGGGCGTGAGGTCTCCACAGTACATCGATGTTGTCGCCAGTGGTCGGCGGAAGGTGCACGTGCCCGTCGACCTGGGACCGGACCGCAGCGACGCACGGATGCACGCCAAGACCGCAGGATCCTACGCAGTGCCGTAGGGGACCGCACCGCCACTTCCCAGCAAATTAGGGACACTGTTGCTCCTGGGGTATCGGCGAGGACCATTCGCAACCGTCTCCATGAAGCTGGGCTACGGTCCCGCACACCGTCAGGCCGTCTTCCGCTCACGCCCCAACATCGTGCAGCCCGCCTCCAGTGGTGCCGCGACAGGCGTGAATGGAGGGACGAATGGAGACGTGTCGTCTTCAGCGATGAGAGTCGCTTCTGCCTTGGTGCCAATGATGGTCGTATGCGTGGCTGGCGCCGTGCAGGTGAGCGCCACAATCAGGACTGCATACGACCGAGGCACACAGGGCCACCACCCGGCATCATGGTGTGGGGAGCGATCTCCTACACTGGCCGTACACCACTGGTGATCGTCGAGGGGACACTGAATAGTGCACGGTACATCCAAACCGTCATCGAACCCATCGTTCTACCATTCCTAGACCGGCAAGAGAACTTGCTGTTCCAACAGGACAGTGCACGTCCGCATGTATCCCGTGCCACCCAACGTGCTCTAGAAGGTGTAAGTCAACTACCCTGGCCAGCAAGATCTCCGGATCTGTCCCCCATTGAGCATGTTTGGGACTGGATGAAGTGTCGTCTCACGCGGTCTGCACGTCCAGCACGAACGCTGGTCCAACTGAGGCGCCAGGTGGAACTGGCATGGCAAGTCGTTCCACAGGACTACATCCAGCATCTCTACGATCGTCTCCATGGGAGAATAGCAGCCTGCATTGCTGCGAAAGGTGGATATACACTGTACTAGTGCCGACATTGTGCATGCTCTGTTGCCTGTGTCTATGTGCCTGTGGTTCTGTCAGTGTGATCATGTGATGTATCTGATCCCAGGAATGTGTCAATAAATTTTCCCCTTCCTGGGACAATGAATTCACGGTGTTCTTATTTCAATTTCCAGGAGTGTATGTGGAGAGGAGAGGAGATGAGGTGAAGGATAAGGCCGAAAGCCCCACTGGGTAATAGGAAGGAGGCGGTGCTGGCGGAGATGTTGGTGGATACGTCGGGTGAGGATGGATTCCAGGACATTGCTGAAGACCGAGGTAAGGCTGATGGGATGGTAGGAGGAGACAGTGGACAGCGGACGGCGGTTTACCGGGTTTAAGGAACATCAGGATACGGGAGGTTTTTCACAGGTCGGGGTAGTAGTCGGTGGACAGGACTACGTTGTAGAGCCTGGCCAGGGTGGAGAGGAAAGAGGCAGGAGCTTCACGAAGGTGACGATAGGTGACACGATCGTGACCAGAAGCGGTGGTGCGTTTCATGGAGAGTGTAGCGATGAGATCCTGTGTAGTGATAGGGGCATTGAGTTCTGTGTGTGCAATGTTGTCCAAGTACTGGAAACCAGGTGCGAGGGGAGGGACAGAGGCGTCAGTTCGATCGGGGACATCCGGGAAGAGGGAGTAATCAAACTGGGGATTGTGGGGGATGGTAAAGATATCGGAGAGGTAGGAGGCAAAGTGATTGGCCATACTAAGGTTGTCAGGGAAGGGTTGGTTATCATGAAGGAGAGGATAGTAGCGGCGGGGGGAGGGTTTGGATCCGGTAAGGTGGTGGAAGGCTGACCAGTACTTGGGCGAGTGTATAGGAAGAGTAGCGTTTAAACGGGTGCATGTCTGTCGCCAGGCCCGGCGTTTCTGAGCCGCGATCAAGTTACGGATGTGTCTCTGGAGTTGCCGGTGGCGTCGCAGTGTGTCCGGGTCATGCGTGCGGAGGAAGGCACGATAGAGACGGCGGGATTCACAGAGGGGGAGGATGGCCTGTGGGGGTAAGGTAGGATGGTCGAGGTTGATGGCGACAAAAGGGACATGGGCCTCCACAGCCTCAGACAAGGTCTCTTGGAGAAAGGAGGCGGCATGGGTAATATCATAAGGGTGGCAGTAGGTGAAGGGGTGGCCATCGACCTGGGTGGATAGGGTTTCCTGGCAGGCATTCCAGTCGGCACGGGAATTAACATGGACGTACTTCGGGGGAGGTTCATGACGGGGGTCAGGGCAGGGGCGACGACCATCTGAAACGGTGAGGGGGACAGGGAGATAGTTACTACCAATGGGGTCCAGGACATCCACCGTTATGTGGCCAAGGATGTTAGGGGAGGGGAGGATGACATCAGGAGTGGAGTTGGATTCGGGGCGGGTGTGTTGGGGAATGGGGACGAGGTCGTTTTGGAGGGAGGAGAGGAACCGATGCCACTGCCATAACTGGGTGGTGGAACGACTATGGATGTTGAGGTCGGCGGCGATCGCGTAGGAGGAGAAGGTATGGTCAGTGTGGGAGAGGAAGTCAAAAGGAATAGGGGTGTTAGGGCGGACATAGATGGTGGCGCAGGTGGTGGTAAGGCCAGGGAAGAAGAGAGCAAGGATCAGGTGTTCAGTGGGGTCGGGAAGGAGAGGTTGGAGCCGAACTGGGATCTGGCGGTGGTGACGAATCGTGACTCCACCACGCGCTATCGGGAAGGGATTATCCGAGCAGTGAAGGAGGTAGGGCGAGGTGTGTATGGTGTGGTGGGGCTGGATAAAGGTTTCATTGAGGAGGAAGGCATCCATGTGGTGGGCGGCGAGGGTGTGCATGAAGAGGTTCTTGTTGGCAGGAAGAGAACGGATGATGTTGAACAGGATACAGTGCTGTCGCGCCGTGACAGGGAGTTAGACGAGGGTGCCGATATGGGAGAAGGTAAAATGGGCCTGGTTGTAGGAGTAGGTGGCATACATTTTATGGTGGAAGACGGAACGGATGGCGAGGGATATCTGCTGGAGGGTGTGAGGGCGCTGGAATGGGTGGACATTTTGGAGAACAATGGTGAGGAACCTGATGATGTCCTCAGTGGTGGGAGGAGGGGGGGCAAGGGAATTACCAGGAGGGTTGGGGACGTCTAGAGGATGGAGAGGGACGGTAAGTTCAGGAGTGGTCGGAGGGGGTCGGGCTTTACATTTTTGGGAGTATGTGGGATGCGGGAGATTACAGGTATTACAACAGGGAGGGGACTGAAGGTTGGGGCAATGCCAGAGGAAATGTGCTTGCTTACAGTGCGGGCAGATGGAGGCTTCGTGGAACTCAGATGTTGTGTGTGTGTTGTAGTGCAGACACCTCTGGCAGCGGAGAGATTGAGGAGGGGAACAGGAGGGGTCATCTTTGTATCTTTGGTTGAAGAGGAGGGCACCCTCCTTCAGGAGGCGGTCAGTGGAGGGGGGTGTCTTCCGAAAAAACCCGCATAAGGTGGGTGGGGCTATCGGAGTTAAAAATGCGGCGGACCGTCTGAACCTCCAGTGAGGGCCTTTTTGGAAGCTGAGGAGGTGGTGGTGCCACTAGGGCGTTTGAGGGCAACGGAAGGGTGAGTGGAGAAATGCGGGACAGGAGCAACAGGCAGGTGGCGGTAAATGGCAGGTCCCGGCATGGATGCAGGAGCCAGCGCCGGAGATGGGGATGGCGATGGTGAAGGCAACGGCGAAGGCGAAGGCGAAGGCGAGGGTGAGAGCAGGGCACAGGCAGTGGCCTGTCAGGCCACCACCCTAGCAGGAGCTGCTGTTACAGGCTAAGAGGAGGGATGGAAGGATGGGGGGCGACTGGGCACACCATGTAAAGTTGGTGCTGGTAGCGGAGGGGAAGTATAAACTATTGCGGTGGTGGTGGTAGTAGCAGTGGTGGATGGGGGCTGACATGATGACAAGTAGAAACTAAGACAGGACAGGACGAAAAATATAGCGGAAAACGGGGGACGGACAAAGACGGACGGACAGATGACAACTGGGGCCAAAGTCCCCCACTGTTGGCGCTGGCGGGAGGCGACTGTTGGCAGGAGCGCTCACTGGCTGGCAGGAACGCTGGCTGGCTGGCAGGAACGCCGCAGCTGCTGCTGCCGCAGACTGGACCACCACTGCTGCTGCTACTGCTGCCGCCGCTGCTGCTGCTGCTGCTGGCTGGACCGCTGCTGGCTGGCTGGACCGCTGCTGCTGCTGCTACTGGCTGGCTGGCTGACTGACTGACTGGCTGGCTGGCTGGCACCTGCAAACCTAACGCTTCGATTAGTGACAGAAATCACGGATCGAAGAGCGGTACTCGTTGCGAGGTACCGCCAGAGACGGACTAGGGCAGAGCGGGTCCCTATATACGAAACCGGAGGGAGCGGCAATTGGCCGCGGTCTGCAAGTGGTGTATCTGTGGCGCCCTTGCTGCGCGAGAGCCGCTGCGCGGAAGAGCCGCCGCGGACGCGGAACCCTCTATGGGCTGGACACGTCCATTTGTTCTGGCGCGTGTTCGACTTCCGAGGCGGGAGGTACTAGACCATGCAAGAGCCATGGATTGTCTCGCCACATTTCAGGCTGTATCCGTCTCGCATCTTCTCGCAGGCGTTACAAAAGTCCCGATAGTAGCATCGATTAACAGATTGCCCCTGTGGCACGAATTCATGATGAACTAATCCTTCAAAGCCAAAGAAAACTATCAGCACAGCTTTGGCGTTTCACCTGACCTGAAGAGTTATTTTTAGTGTTGGAGAAAGTTTCACGACCCACTGCGAAGACTGAGCCTTGGTCTGAACATCATACCCGTCGACCCACGTTTCATAACCAGTTATGATTCTCTTTCTCATTTACGTGATCCAAAAGCTCTTCGGAGATTGCGAGGCGAAGGTCTTTCTGGTGAGGGACGAACTGGGCAGCAACACGATACATTCCAAGAAGCTGTGTCAGTATTTCATGACATGGTCCAACTGCAATATTACGTTTTTCTGCAATCTCTGAGACAGCCAGTCTTCCATTGGCACGCGCAGTTTCGTAGACGTTCCTGACATGAGCGTCATCGGTAGACTTCGAAGGGTGTCCTGAACGTGGAACATCTTTAACTTCCGTCCGGCCATTTTTGAACCGTGTGAACCATTCGTAATACCGAGTACGGCTTAAGCACACATCGCCGTAGGCTTCCTGCATCATTTGGTGTGTCTCTATAAAGGTTTTCTGGTGTTTCTGCCATCTCGAAATTCGCGAACGGTACGTCAGAACGCTCTACTCAATACGGCACTAAACAATAATTAACAAACATACTGTAATGAAACTGAGACTTGGTGAGCTGGAGTCAGTCTTAATTTGTTCATGTATCGTTGAGATCGAATGTTACTGAGGTAAGCTATCTTTGCTTTTCGCATGTCTTATCTTGCGGCTTCGCAGGCGAAGCGAATTGGTTGTTAGCCTTCGACGGGAACCCTCGAGATCTCGTGTCATTCTCCGGGGAGGCAAGTGTTAACGGCTGCGGAACGATTGTGATAACCGTTACACGTGGTGATGTGAAATTGGTTGGGCGGTTTGCCGACATGGCCAGCTTGGAGATACAATTTCTGTGACTTCGCTGGGAACAAATTTTGAAGGGAAGCGGTGAAGCTGTGGTACCCGCTCCCACGTATTGTCTACCTGATGTGTAGTAAGTCGTAAATGTTTGTTCACCAACGCACTCAGAGATTTTGAACTTTATTATTATTATGGGAAAATTTCTTGGCCTAGTTAAATGGTGGCCATTATTTGAAAATTTTCTCAGAAGTTTTCTTTTGTGTCCCTTGCTATCAAATGATTTTATGTTGCTGTTTTTAAAGCCTGCACTCTATTAATACTGTTATCCATTTTTAACTGACTCAAAGGCTCTGCCCAGTGTTTCTGTGTTTCAGATTTATTGGAATGTCTTTGGGATTCGGGCTGAAACTTTTAATGTGCCAGCGCCTTGGCGGGGAGTGAAATGTGATCTGAAGTCTAGGACTGGCAGTGTTTAAGAACCTGGCCACTACAGGAGTTGGTCACCGATACCCTTCCAAAGTTAAGTATTTATCTTCCTTACGTCATGGAGGGTTAAGCTGGCAGATATAAATTTGTATGTAACCTGTTTGTATGTGCACTTGTTATCTTAAATGTTGCAGACTGGCAACTGGCTAAACCTTAACCTGCATAGCATCCGCTGAGTTCCTTGTGCAGCTTTTCCTAGTAATTTTTTTAACACGTCTGAGTACGTAAACATTTTTTAAAGATCAATGTCTCTGTTGTAGTTTTTTTTAATTAAGTAATTTTGTCATGTTATGTTATGGCATCTTGGTTTGGCGCTAGTGCTCAGTTGTTATTAACTTAAACTGCATAGTATCCGCTGAGATGCTTGTGCAGCTTTTCCTAGTAATTTTTTATTAACACGTCCGAGTACGTAAACATTTATTTTTTTGAAATCAGTGTCTCTGCTGCAGTTTTTTTAATTAAATGATTCTATCATGTTACGTAATGGCATCATAGTTTGGCACCTGTAATTCTTTCTTTATGTCTATTTTGAGGGAAGTCCTAAATGGGCGTTTGAAGTTCTATAGTTTGTCAATAACCCCCTTTTCTTAATTTGGAATTGTTGTTAGATTACTCAGTACTTTGGGTTTCTAATTGTATTTGCAAAGTTTTTTTCTAGTGGCTCGTCCACCATTTGTAATTGACAAATTATTTTTTTTAAGGGCGTAATTATAAAGTGTGACTACCAACCATGACTCCATCTCGCTTCCTCTTTTATGGTATTTAGAATATACTGTGCAAGTGCGGAACGACGAAGGGCTCACGTATCAGAAACTTACGGTAGTTACAGTTTAAACACAGGAATTCGCTGGGATGCCAACCACATTTCGCTACAACGCACCACTGGTGCCAAATTACGAATGTTCCGGAATTTTTTGAACATACTTGGTATATCAAGAGAGATCGATGATTAGGAAAGTTGTCACTTTATTAACGGAAAATGTTGATACTTCCTAGCTCCTACGTAACACAATAAAATTGCATACGCTGGGAAAATAAAATTTTTCACTGGCCGTAGCAATGAAGAGGCAGTGAGCGTTCCTAAGGGCTGTGGGCAGCAATGGGGCCGACCTCTGAGGCTGAACGTGAGAGCCGCTCCAGCGAAGCCGCACCAGGGTGAGGTTACAGTTATAGTTCGGTGGCCGTGTGGCCGTTGGCCAAAGTGAGGCTGTGAAACGATGTTATTGGTCGGAGGTCTGAGCAAGCGTTTGTTTGAATCTTTAGAGAAACTTGTCGAAGGTTCTGGAAGAGCTGTGTAGGCTAGCGAGCGGTTTTACATCCTACTTTCGAGAAGGGACGTCGAACAGATGTGCAGAACTGTAGACCTATATCTCTAACGTAGATCAGTTGTAGAATTTTGGAACACCTATTATGATCGAGTATAATGACTTTTCTAGAAACTAGAAATCTACTCTGTAGGAACCAGCATGGGTTCCGAACAAGACGATCGTGTGAATTCCAGCTCGTGCTATTCGTCCACAAGACTCAGAGGGCCATAGACACGGGTTACCAGGTAGATGCCGTGTTTCTTCACTTCTGCAAGACGTTCGATACAGTACCCCACAGTCGTTTAATGAACAAAGTAAGAGCATATGGACTATCAGACCAATTGTGTGATTGGATTGAGGAGTTCCTAGAGACCACAATGCAGCATGTCATTCTCAATGGAGAGAAGTCATCCGAAGTGAGAGTGATTTCAGGTGTGCCGCATGGGAGTGTCGTAGGACCGTTGCTATTCATAATATGCATAAATGACCTGGTGGATGACATCGGAAGTTCACTGATGTTTTTTGTGGATGATGCTGTGGTGTATCGAGAAGTTGTAACAATGGAAAATTGTACTGAAATGCAAGAGGACCTGCAACGAATTGACGCATGGTGCAGGGAATGACAATTGAATCTCAGTGTAGAGAAGTGTAATGTGCTGCGGATACATAGCAAGAAAGATCCGTTATCATTTAGCTACAATATAGCAGGTCAGGAACTGCAAGCAGTTAATTCCATAAATTATCTGGGAGTAGGCATTAGGAGTGATTTAAAATGGAATGATCATATAAAGTTGATCGTCGGTAAAGCAGATGCCAGACTGAGATTCATTGGAAGAATCCTAAGGAAATGCAATCCGAAAACAAAGGAAGTAGATTACAGTACACTTGTTCGCCCACTGCTTGAATACAGCTCAGCAGTGTGGGATCCGTACCAGATGGGGTTGATAGAAGAGATAGAGAAGATCCAACGGAGAGCAGGGCGCTTGGTTGCAGGATCATTCAGTAATCGCGAAAGCGTTACGGAGATAGTAGATAAACTCCAGTGGAATACTTTGCAGGAGAGACGCTCAGTAGCTCGGTACGGGCTATTGTTAAAGTTTCGAGAACATACCTTTAGCGAGGAGTCAAGCAGTATATTGCTCCCTCCTACGTACAGCTCGCGAAGAGACCATGAGTATAAAATCAGAGAGATTAGAGCCCACACAGAGGCATACCGACAATCCTTCTTTCCACGAACAGTACGAGACTGGAATTGAAGGGAGAACCGATAGAGGTACTCAAAGTACCCTTCGCCACACACCGTCAGGTGGCTTGCGGAGTAAATATGTAGATGTAGATGTAGATGTAATTGGATGGGAGAGAATCGTTTCGAATGGAGAGCCATGGTTAACTGCGTCCAAAACGAACAGTAGAGTGACGGAGGCTAGGTAGCGAGCGCGCACCAATCTAGTGAGAGGAGGCGAGCAAGACAGTCACAGACCGAGGCTGATCTGAGACGTTTCTGGCAACGTGTCCAGTGGGTAGTCCCTGTCTTACTTAGTAAAATGTTGCTTGCACTACTTGAAGTAAGAGCAGTTTGTTTCTCTGTAGAGAAAATGGTACTTCGTTGCGGCGCTGTCAGTATTGAGACGTACTCATTTACGGTCGTGCACTTCTGCTACCGGCCAGTGTTGGCAAGTAGACTGCAGAGTCTCTTAAGCGATAGCGATAATTATCTTCAACCATAGGCGTTTTCTGACGCAGTAATATGTCCGTTGTGTATACGTATTTATTTTATGGACGCCACGCTGCGTCTCTACGGAGCCGCCAATCGTCTACGACAAGGAAGACCCTCACTTTGCTGATCACATGGGTGATATCTGCGCATCGAGCTAATATAGGGAAAAGTAAAGACAGTTTCACTAGTTCGTTTCTTTGAGTTATCTACGCCAGCTTGGGTGGTGGTTAGATCTAACAAAAGGGTTTACAGCATCAGCCTTTGCAGTGGTCATAGCACGAATATAAGATGGGGTGCGTTTAGATAGCTAGGTATTTTGCCAATCTCGCATAGGGTAGATAGTAGGATTTATAACTGTTTGTTATGATTGCAGTTGTGTTTTGTTGAATTTTCCTTTTTATTTTATAATTAAACATTTATTAACGGAGCGAAAGGCTATTTACAATTTGTACAGAAACCAAATGGCAGTTATAAGAGTCGAGGGACATCAAAGGGAAGCAGTGGTTGGGAAGGGAGTAAGACAGGGTTGTAGCCTCTTCCCGATGTTATTCAATCTGTATATTGAGCAAGCAGTAAAGGAAACAAAAGAAAAATTCGTAGTAGGTATTAAAATCCATGGAGAAGAAATAAAAACTTTGAGGTTCGCCGCTGACATTGTAATTCTGTCAGAGACAGCAATGGGCTTGGAAGAGTAGTTGAATGGAATGTATGGTGTCTTGAAGGGAGGATATAAGATGAACATCAACAAAAACAAAACGAGGATAATGGAATGTAGTCGAATTAAGTCGGGTGATGTTGAGGGTATTAGATTAGGAAATGAGACACTTAAAGTAGTAAAGGAGTTTTGCTATTTGGGGAGCAAAATAACTGATGATGGTCGAAGTAGAGAGGATATAAAATGTAGACTGGCAATGGCAAGGAAAGCGTTTCTGAAGAAGAGAAATTTGTTAACATCGAGTATAGATTTAAGTGTCAGGAAGTCATTTCTGAAAGTATTTGTATGGAGTGTAGCCATGTATGGAAGTGAAACATGGACGGTAAATAGTTTGGACAAGAAGAGAATAGAAGCTTTCGAAATGTGGTGCTACAGAAGAATGCTGAAGATTAGATGGGTAGATCACATAACTAATGAGGAAGTATTGAATAGGATTGGGGAGAAGAGAAGTTTGTGGCACAACTTGACCAGAAGAAGGGATCGGTTGGTAGGACATGTTCTGAGGCATGAAGGGATCACCAATTTAGTATTGGAGGGCAGCGTGGATGGTACAAATCGTAGGGGGAGACCAAGAGATGAATACACTAAACAGATTCAGAAGGATGTAGGTTGCAGTAGGTACTGGGAGATAAAGAAGCTTGCACAGGATAGAGTAGCATGGAGAGCTGCATCAAACCAGTTTCAGGACTGATCACCACAACAACAACAACGGAATCATCCTTTTCCTATTCAACTAGGATTAGTTCATATACGCATCCTGGTTGCGATAAGGAGTAGATATATAGGGAATGATTAATTAGGATAATTTTTCATGTCAGGAGTACATCATGGGGCGTCGCAATGGATTACAAAATGTATAAAATCCGACACACCTCTTGGTAGGTGTCGTCTAAGACGCACGCCTTTTTGAAGCTACTGACATGCAGTTCTCAGCCTCAAAATGCTATAGAAAAAAATCGTAACTACAAGTCACAATAAAATTGTTTTGTCGGTGGAAGGAATAGTTAAACGAAAGCATTTATGTACGTAAAATTTCCCGCTATTACGATAAGTTTGCATAGACCAGGCACTACCAAGCCTTACTCTAAACTGTACAAAGTTTGAAACGTCCACAGACATACCTGATTCACAATCCTAGCAAGTTTTTGGTAATCCTTCATAGAAAGTTTACAAGCAGATTGTATCTTCAAGAACTGTTCACTCAAATGTTGCTATAATCCGCGTCGCGGAACAAAACGTTTAAATTCGCTAGTCAGCAACACCGACGTGGAAGTAAGTTATTTAAATGTCACCAAATGTTCCAGATTTTACGCTGTGCTTTAAATCGAACTCCCTTCCACACTTTACGGCACTTCTCAAACATTTTGGTACGGATTAACACAATATTAATAATTTTCAACGGAGCACATATCAGTAGGTCTGATCACCATGAGACCCAAGCCCCGACTACAATAATCTCTCTACACATAAAAAGCTCCTAGGTCCCCAAAAAACGCCCGAAGCTCCAAGCCCGCTCCATCCCGCGTGTATACACAGAAAAAAATCAAAATTTGTGACAGAATCAGGACAGTAAATTAACATAAATAAATTTTGAAAACCCACAAATATAAAATTAATACCGTCTTAACAAAACTATTTGATCGAAATCATAATCTCATTTCCCAGCACCACAAACTTACAAATTCTCCTGTACGAACGACTAACACACGTCATACTTGAACATTACTCACGTAAACAATTGCTTTACTGTATACTATAAAATCTTTACATAAAACAGTATTTCAGATTCACAGCTTCATTCACTTGCATAACTAAACACAATAAGAGCAGTAATTAATAAATAATTAGAAAATCAAATAATTGATAAAGTTGACAGTATTTTGACTGCAGGTTTCACAGTGCCCATCAGCTAATGACCTCTATCATACCGTATAGAAGTTACATACACTCGAGCCATCTGGCGCGAGCTGTCTTGCGCATGGTTCATACTTCACTTCTGATCACTATGTAATGTCCCTTCCGAACAGGTGCTGCGTCTGAGTGGAGAAAAACAGAGCCACAGTCAGATAGCGAAAATCTAATACCACTGATGCCATCTTGTAGTATATGTAGTGTCTGTTCTTCAGAAAATTCCAAAAGAAGTGACAGTATTTTGATCCAACAGCCACTATAAATTAAGACACAAAGGAATTACAGACATAAATTGAAATAAATGGAGAAAGTAAAAATATGCGTCGGACCGGGATTCGATCAATGCCCACTCCCAGCTAATGTCCGAAAGAACAGACATCTCATATACATTTTGGTTTATATAGTAAGTTCCATTTTGAATGATCATTCAATTACCTCTTTCCGTACTGAATTACTATGGGTAGTTCTACGTCGCAGACGCGGCAGGTATGGAGCGAAGCCAGACAGCGTCGATACACTGTAAGAAGCTCCCTCGGCCGGTCAGCCGGTGGGAGGGCAACTTGGCCGGGCGCTCTTAATTAGAGCATTAGCCGGGGCTTAGCTGGCTGGCAGCGGTCAGAGGTAACGGCCAGGCACGCGCGCCGGATTGAAATGTGTGCAAAGTTGGCGGCCAACTACGGCGCAGAATTATTCGCCAACTTGCTGACCCCCGGCTCTGCCTCAATTACGGCCGCTCGGCCTCTGAGGCACTGTGCCAGCAGCAAACGTGGCCCGGAAGGGCCAGAGTGGTGAGAGGGGGGGGGGGGGGGAGTGGAGGGGAGGGAAGAGGGACGTGCGCTGGATGTGGACCGCTTCCAGGCAGCCCATGTCGCATCCCTAGGCCTAATGGCACCAATAACGAACGGCTAGTAGGCTAGTGTCCGCCATAACGGCCGGTCTGCTCGATCCACAGCGTTGTCCCATAACGGTATCGCCCTGCGTCACTGCCGCACCCACATTACACGAGACGCAAACTCTTACATAAATCGTACAGGGCAGTTACTTTCAACGTCTGTAGTTGTGATCTGAAGCGAAAATGTGTTGCGGCAAGTGTAGACCGCTTACACTAGTGTATTTGCTGCTGGAGTGAAGCTGGAGTTGTAAAGAAAACTTTGAATCAATTGGTTCACACAGATACTGGTTTATACGAGGGCTATCCACAAAGTACATTACGTTTTGGAATTAAAAATAAATAAAGTATTGGAATTTTTTTTTAGTATATACGGATGAAAGCCACACTTCAATACTACCTTTCTACATAGTTGCCATTTATATTAAGGCTCTTATCGTAGCGATGGACGAGCTTGGAAATTCCTTCGTCGTAAAATTCGGCCGCCTGCGCCTTCAACCACGTGGTTACCTCTTCTTGAAGCTGCGCGTCGTCATCAAAACGCTGCATAATCAACCACTTCTTCATTGCTGGGAATAACTGGAAGTCGCTCGGTGACAGGTCGGGACTGTACGGCGGATGAGGAAACAACTCCCACTTAAAAGATTCGAGAACTTCACGAGTGGCATATGCCGTGTGGGCCCGGGCGTTTTCGTGAATCAGCAAGATCTTTGAGCCTAACTTTCCCCTGCGCTTGTTTTGTATTGCTCTTCTGCGGTTGTGCAGAGTTTGGCAATACCTTTGAGAGTTTATTGTAGTGCCTCTTTCCAGGAAATCCACAAAAATCGTGTTTCTACCGGGTTACTGATTAACCACGTGGTAGAAGGCGCAGGCGGCCGAGTTTTACGACGAAGGAATTTCCAAGCTCGTCCATCGCTACGATAAGTGCCTTAATTTAAATGGCAACTATGTAGAAAAGTAGTATTTAAGTGTGGCTTTCATCTGTATATAATTAAAACAATTTCCAATACTTCATTTATTTTTAATTCCAAAACGTAATGTACTTTGTGGATAGCCCTCGTATATTCTGATTTATGTCTGGACCAGACTACTGTATGGGAGACAAGCAGCCAATCCTGGTAACATGGTACCACATTTTACCATTCATTGAAAATACTGGACACAAAATAAATTACACAACAGACATTTTAGCTCTTTGCATCTATAGTTACTGAGCGCTTAGAAAACTGAAATTGCATGCTATGTCCTACTACAGAAAAAACTGAAAATGCATACTATGTCCTACTACAGTAAAATTTCAATTTTAATGATGGTACAAAGTTACGCCGTCATTCAGGGTAACCAGTCTTAAAGAACAAAGAATTTTTCCAGTATCTAATGCTATGTGTAAATTTATATCGTGAAAGAAGGATATCAGGTGTTAATAAGAAGTAAAAACAAACAGTGTTAATTCAGTACTGCAGGTTTATTTTGAAATATCAGTATACTTATATCGACATGGAATTGTTCAACCTGCATCACTGTCGCCAGAAGCCCTATTCCTAGCCACCGCAATTGAAGTATAATCACGAGAATAAGTGCTTGTAGGAAGACGGAAAGATAACTGAGATACTGACTAGAAATCACAGAGGTAGTAAAACTGATACTTTTAGTACAAAATAATGGAAGTAGGTGGAGCAGCAGCCATTTGAAACGAAAGTGGCAAGTGGTACAAAGATAACCTGACTGGTGGACAGCAAAGCTAAGATGAAGAAACAGTAAGCCTTTGGAATATGGTGGTACCAAGGAATACGAAAAGTTTGGTGGGCGGGTTCAGAACGGAATCCTTCTTCTACCTATTCGTTGTCTAAGTTGTATCTTATACTATCTGCATCTTCTATCTATCTACATTCCTTTTATCTTCTATAGAAATACAGGCTGAATCAGAAATCCACCGACAAACTCTGTGATGTCGTAGTAAATCTCTTGTTCAGTAGAAGAGATGTGTTTCACAGTAGTGAAGATGAACAGGTGATCCTAGCTCTTAAGGTATGCTCTTCAGAATCCTGTTTCTTGGAATTTTTTTCTTGTTTTGGGCCATACTACATTCTCCTAAAATATGGAAAGCAAAGAGCTTGTAGTAGACATGTGTTACACATATCAAAGATGAAGACCTCGTAGCTCTTAAGGTGTGCATTTTGGAGCACATGTTTATTAGGCATGTGGTCTTTTGTTTTATTTTTTGTTTTGGTGCATACTATCATCTCTGAAAGTTGTCAATCGAGTCCTGGTTCACCTTACTGTTGTGGATTGGCAAGACGGCCAACCCACTATGAGAGGAAGCCGAAAGGCACGCGTTTTAGCTCACGCAGGCTGGCGTGAGGTCTGGAACAGGTCAAGAAAATTATACTAGCAAAAAACGTACGTAGCTGCTGGAATACTTAACTTTAATCCATAATTGGTGAACATCGCTCTTGACGGTACATGTTTTACAGCATCAATAGTAACTGGTAATGGCGCCTTGCTAGAATGGCGCCTTGCTAGGTCGTAGCAAATGACGTAGCTGAAGGCTATGCTAACTGTCGTCTCGGCAAATGAGAGCGTATTTTGTCAGTGAACCATCGCTAGCAAAGTCGGCTGTACAAACGGGGCGAGTGCTAGGAAGTGTCTGTAGACCTGCCGTGTGGCGGCGCTCGGTCTGCAATCACTGATAGTGGCGACACGCGTGTCCGACGTATACTAACGGACCGCGGCCGATTTAAAGGCTACCACCTAGCAAATGTGGTGTCTGGCGGTGACACCACACTTACTGCTTCTTCTGTCTGTAAATTCTGGCTAATTTTATGATCTACTTTAGGTATTCTGATACAGTTTTCACTTATAGAGTGACTTATTCACTCGGAAGACTTGTGTACTTAAGTTTTAAATAAATCGTGCAAGTAGGTTAAACTGTGATTAAGTGAGGCCCTCCGACACTGTGGAAACGGTGCCATTACCGTCTAGCGGTGAACGATATATTTTTGTTGCGTTCCAGAGTGTCTATAGCACCAATGTTTGCGGCAGGGGATAATAACATCGATCTTGTGTGGCCGAGTGCTCGTCATACCCATGCTTTGCGGCTTCGTACTACTGTTGCATGGTGGAGGGAATTGTGCTTCTTCGTACTAATGTTGCTTAGTGGAGGATGCTTTGTGCTGTGTTGCGTGTTGGAGGGTTCTCCGCACCACTTGTGCGTGAAAGAGGATAATTCGTGCGCATGTAACACGATAGAAGCTGCTTCATAACGATGTTGCCAAGCAGAGGGTGCTTTGCTTCTTACCAGTGCTACATGTCAGACAGTGCTTCTTAACAATGTTTCGTGGCGGAGGGTGCTTCATGCAATGCAGAAGGTGCTACGTACTAATTTTACCTGGAGAGGGTGCTTTGCTTCTTATCAATAATAAAGGGTGTGGCAACATAATTTCCTGATAATCAAAACGCAATAAAGCCCATTTTGTGAATCAGAACATTTTCATTTTTTTTGTTAATATAGGTACATATCTAAAGTTTTGTTTCACAAAGTTTTGGAAATTATGTCAGCAGGTGACCCCTCCCATTGCCCATACACTGAAAAGGTCAATTTTTGGAGTTTATCATGACTCTTACCAGCATAGCAGCGGGTATGCTGCCAGTTACTGCCCGGATGTTGGTCTTCAAGTCTTTTAGGGTTGACAATAACATGGGATTTCATAAGTTCCCACGAAAAGTATCGCAGGGGCCAAGTCGGGAAAGCGGGCCGGCCACTCCAAATCGCCCCTTATTGAGATGGGGAGCTCCAAGAAGCATTCCCACAAAAAAGCTACTGACGCCCTTGAAGCGTGAACCGTTACTGCCTCATGTTGGAATCAAATGCCGTTTATGCCTAAGTCATCAAGTGGTTAAAAAATAAGCAGGGCCCAAAAATTACAGCCAAGGAAACTGCACTCTACACTGTGAAAAAAATTGCGTCCTCAGGAATACTTTGCAGAAGTGCCTCACATGTGTTCCTAGGAGAACTGACGTCATGCTCGGAGAGTTCTTGCACAATCGCTGTCTAGTACGGATGATAATGAAGGTCAACGTGAGGAATTCTCCTCCCTGAAAAGTCGGAAACGTCAATGGCAGACTCATGTCAGCGCGCAGAACGCCACGGGATTCCAAGATTGAAGCTCTCATTGCCTCAGTGTCCACACGGTATCTCATGGACTGATGGATACCAGTTCTTCATCTTGTCGTAGTCGTGGTAAGTCTGAACGTAGTGATCCATGTAACAACTGATTTCCGACCTGAGACACGGCTCGACGGTACTACATTGAGGTGATTTCGGAAAGCGGGCCCAGGTGGCGATCACAGAGTTCCCGTTCCAAACGTAAAGCCTCGACGGCAGACGTACGCTGCTCACTTTTCCAGCGCGTGATGGTGACTTACCTGGACGAGAACAACACTTCAGAGCTAAGTTAGTTCAGTGAGACCACTCTCGCCTCGCTACGGCGCTGCAGCCCGAATGGCGCGCATGTCCATCAGGGAAGTTATGTTGCTGCACCCGGGCAATGGGGGGCACCACGTATCTGATATGATTTTTCAAAAGTGTGTAAAACAAAACTTTGGTTATCCGCCCACATTATTAAAAAAATGAAAAAAATTCTGCTTCATGATACGGGCGTTACTGTCGTTTGAACTCAGGAAGTTATGTTGCCGCACCCTGTGCACACTTTGAAGTAGGACCGTAGTCTGTTTAGTCAGTAGAAAAATGTATTTAATGACAAATTAAAACACACACATACATCACATATGAACAAAAAATATGCCATTAGAATTAATAACACGTCGTTACGCCAACCGTCGATAATTGCTTGGCATCTCTGAGGCATGCTTGAAACCAAATCTACCGTGTATTCACGTGGAAGAGCTCCCCATACGCGTTGAATTGGCGTTAATAGCTGTTTCAGTGCGGTTTCTGCGTGCGCTTGACGCAGTGTTAAGAATGGGTTATCAATCATTTTCTCCACTTTCTGCGTCACTTTACCGATCGAGCCACGTTTTCCAAAGTCAACCACAATTCTTAACCAATTTATGGCACGCTACCCACTCTCGGACAAATGACTTTGATTCCCCCGTACATTTAGATGCGTCGGCATGATTCATTTTTTGACCTATGGGGTGGCTGCGGGAAAACACAGCTTCAAAACGTGACGCGAAAGCTGTATTCATGTCTCTTCTTGTGTATCTCAGTCACGAATTCAAAGTAAACTTATGATTTACGGACATTTCATGGTTGACAAAGGTCCTCTATATTGCGCTGTGAAAGAACTAAGGCGGTATCTTACCATCCGCGTGTAATGCTGACAACGCTCTTACGTAACAACCTGTACACGGCAGCGGGCACAGGTTGCTTCATACCAATGTTGTGAAGCTATGTATCAATGTTGTGTGGGAAACAGACGCTTCGTATTGATGTTGTGTTTCACAAGGTGCCTTATACAATGTTTCGTGGCAGAGGTTGCTCCGTACAATCTGCGCTTGGCAGTAATTGCTCCGTACCAATGTTGAGGGGCAGTGGGTACTCCGAGCCGATGTTGTATGGCCGAGCGCGCTTAATAGCAGTGCTGTGTAGCAGAAGTTGCTTCGTACCAGTGTTGCTTGGCGGAGGGTACTTCGAACTGATATGGTGGCAGAAAGTGCTGCATGCCGATGTTGCGTCGGCGACCTCAGAACATTATTGGCACGCATTGCTTTGATCATTGAACTTGTGTGAAAGAGTGTCATTCGTGAATGTATCAAAATTTCTACAATACTTCCTGAGAGTAGCCTAAACACGTATACATTCACTGAGATGACAGAAGTCATAGGATAGTGCTACGCATATAAACAGATGGCGTTGGTATCGTGTACACAAGGTATAAATGGGCACTGCGTCAGTGGAGCTTTCGTTTGTACTCAGGTAATTCATGTGAAAAGCTTTCCGGCGTTGTTATGACTGCACTACGGAAGTTAGTAGACTTTGAACGCGGAATTGTGGTTGCAGCTAGACGCATGGTACATGCCATTTCTGAAATGGTTAGGAAATTCAGTATTCCCAGATCCACACCGTCGAGTGTGCCGAGAATACCAGATTTCAGGTATTACCTTTCACTATGGACAACGGAGTGGCTGACGGCCTTCCTTAACGATAGAGAGCAGCAGAGTTGTCTGTGTTAACAGTGAAGCAACAGTCCGTGGGAAAACTACAGAAATCAATATGGGACGTACGATAAAAGACGAAATCAGATGTTAATGGGTTATGGCGGCAGGCGACCAACAGGAGAGCCTTTGCTGACAGCGCGATACCTCCTGCAACTCCTCTCCTGAATTCGTGACCATATCGATTGTGCCCTAGACAATTGGAAAACAATGGCCTGGTCAGATGAGTCCCGATTTCAGTAGGTAACAGCTGATAGTTGGGTTCTAACGCCGTGCAGATTCCACGAAACTATGGACCCAACTTATCAACACGGCATTGGGGAAACTGGCTGTGGCTCCGTGCACGGAATAGACTGGGTCCTCTGATCCAAAAGAACCGATCATTGACTGTAAATGGTTACGTTATGCCACAAGGAGCCCATCTGCAGCCATTCATGGAAGTCATCCCCAAATAACGATGGAATTTTTATGGGTGACGATGTGCCATGTCACCGAGCCACAATAGATAGCGATTGGTTTGAAGAACATTCTGGAGAATTCGAGCGAATGATTTGGCACCCATATCGCCCGCCATGCATCCCATCGAACAATTATCGGATAGAACCGGGACGTCATGTCGTACGCAAAATCCTGCATTGGCCACACTTCTGTACTAATGCAGGGTTATGGAGGTAGCATGCCACTAATATTTGTGAAGAGGACTTCCTACAACTTGTTGAGTCTATGCTACATCGAGGTAATGCAATAAGCCAGGCATAGGAAGATCCGACATGATATTAGAAGGTATCCCATGACAATTGTCACTTCAGTGAAATAATAATGCTATGCAATGGCTCTTACAGAAAATTACGGCTATGGCAGACAACTCGTCCATTAGTAAATACATAGCGCTACCTGTGCAATGCCATGGCAAATCGCTGGTTAAGTACTAAAATGTATAGATGAGTAAGGCAGTCGATGGAAGTTTTTAAGCAGCAGAAGGGACAAGTTAGAGAAACAGTGGACGCTGGAGGAAACGTTAGAGGGGAAAAAATAGTCGTGCTAGAGGCAAAAATTTGCAGGCCTAATGAGCATGCCGGGTGACCCGCTGATACAGTGTAATGTGCAGTGCACTAGCTTGCAAGTCAGTGAACTGAATCAGACCTGGATTGAATCTGCGAGGAATTTTAACATCAGTGGGCTGGTAGAACAGAGAGCCTGTGTATGCTTTTTTTATGTCTGGTTTGCCACGTTCGTTTAGATGTATGATGAGCTGGTCACCGTACAATGTTAACAGCACAGGCAGCGACAACTGGTAACATTCGACTGTTTAATGTTCTACACGCAACTCAACGACGCGTTTAGAAAGACAATACTCGCATCATAAGGGTGCCAAACTAATGTGACGTGGTTACAACATTAAAAAGTCAACCCACACATTAATGTTTTAACCTCGTGAGTTACTGTAGACATTTTGACACAGTTCTCAGTAACAGCGAGTTACTCACGTGAGCTGAGTTTGACAAGCTCGTGATGTCAGCATTGTGTTTCAAAACGCATCGTTGAGTTGTGTGTGGAACATAAAAAAGTTGAAAGCTACCACTTCTTTCTCTTAAAATGTAGCAAGTGCTACCGTACACCCTTACAATGAATAATATTAAGCGCAGAACATAATTTAAAAAACTCACTTCCAGGTAACTCACTTTGATAACGTAGACTACTGCGGAGCCCGGAATTGAATCCAGCCACAAAGCTAAATAAGTAAGCAAATCCTCTGGTAGACAGGAAAATCGCTTGGGGAGGGAAATAAGGAATTGGAGAGGTTGGCTGCAGTCTATACGAACAGATTAACGTAACGTAGGGAAAGATGGAGGACAGAATCGTAGCAGTAGTTCTGACCTTCAGTGTTGTGGTTTTTCAGTGCGAAGGCTGGACTGTTATAGTGGTCCATGCTAGTCAATCCTGTGCAAGCCTGTGCAGTCTGGCGACGATCTTACTGCCTAGTCCTTAGGTGGAGATCCGAACTGCGTACTACATGGCCACAAGAATATTGTACCAAAGAGTATGCGATCGTGGTACATACAGTACAGCTGTATGTCCTTGGGTTGTATATCTTCATTTGTTCCCCCTTGCTTATAGCCATTCACGGTACCTACATAGCAAAGGCCTGTTGGTGCCACTGACACACTCCCCCCCTCCCCCCCCCCCAAGCAGGCTTAACACCTAATCTGCAGAAAGTATGAGATTAAATATCATAGGCTATCAGATAACGAATGTGGAATATTCACTGAAGTAGCATATGCTGAAGTTTTGTAGATCTCATTGCCACATTTTTCTACAGCTGTTAAATAGTGTGAGAAGTCTAACTAAACCAATGCAGGTTCCCAATTATTATCTACATATGTTATTTACACAAAACAACATAAGTAATGTTATCAAATAGGAATTCGAGTACTGATGTCTGAATTCTGCAGATATTCCGCACCAAATTACACCATCGGTGTTCGCCTCACTGACCGAGTTAAGGTTTCATTTTGTCATTGATTCTTCTCTACAGATTCGACACTCTCGCAGAATACTGAGGGGACGACTGTGTGATTTGGACAGGAACAGTTGTAAGCCGAAGTTATAATTCAGTAATTTAGTCGTATTTGGTATCTCAAATTGTAGAGCTCTGATGCGACACACAGTCTAAACTTTTCCATCTCTACATTTATCACGCTAAAGTGAAAACAAATGTCATCTGAAGGACACTAAACTTCAGACTCTCTTGGGGCTGAGGTGGTTGGTGTCACTAAAATTGTGTGATATTTCGACGAACAAACTGATAGTCACATATAGGTGACTGATATCAGTGACTAAACAAAGAGGATCACGTTCAGGAAAAGTGATTTCACACTGCGATAAAATCATCCAGAGGCTTCCGCACTTCATGTAAATAACATTCCATGTTAGTTTTCGTCAGAATCATCGACACCGAAATCTCCAAAAATCATTAACAGTTTCTTATTGCCTCTCAGGTATCCCAACATTCAGTGAAATTTCTTTACATTAATTACGTTTTCTTTAAATTTTTTACTTTGTTTGGCAACTTCCGTTTGATGCTAACTGAAAATCGTGCTAGGCAGTAACTATTTAACTTCATTGTTGATGTGGTTTGGTATTCAGATTCATGCAGACTACTACCTACTGAGAAATTTGAATCATCCTGTCTACCTTTTGCTTGCATGTGCAGGTACTCTGGTTGAACACACGAACTTAATTTTTCTGGTGATAGATACCAGTATCAGCATTAATACATTGGTGTGAGCTAGATGCTATACGCAGTGTATGACCATCGTGAAAGAACAGTTACGCAGTCTCTACAGAAGCGACCGATGGTTAGAGCATGTAACAGACTAGCAACATGTATCTGCAGCTACAAGATAACTAACATGATAGCATCGTCAATGCGCCTATTTGCGATGCTATGGATCGAATTGGCTGAGTAACTGACTGTGGAATGTGTAGGCAATAGCATTCACTCAATTTGACCACCACTTTCGAGATGAAAAAAAATCTGCGGTCAGTGTGCCCCCCAACCTAATTACGTAACGAATGGATCGTAGTAGAGTAACGACAAAAAACTTACCTAAGCTGCATGATAATAGCAATGCAGGGAAATGAGTCTGGAAAATAGAGATAAGATGCTTGCTGCTTCAGTTGATGCTATTACGAGGGCGGAGAGACATCAGAGTGCAGTGGTAGACACTACAGATTATACATGCACAATGTCAGCAATTTCAGTAACACACAATTCACTAAAGGAATCGGTAATGTTGAATACAGCACCGTAGATGAATTAAATCACAAATCATATGCAACGAAAGAACTGACAGAGGAATAAAATAAAGAATCTTTCATCAACAGTGATGGTTTTGAAAATTTTAATTTCCAGTTTTTAAAATATTCTTCTTTGTGTGCTTTCGTGTGCGAAAAAATCCAATGCAATTGGGAGTTTTAAATCATGCAGCAACTCATGCTCCCTGAAAGATCATTAAAAGTATTCTACCAATGTGACAGCTTGTTATGAGTGCTCATCGTTTGTTCACCAGAGAATTTGATCGCCACCACCGTTTCTCTCTTCAGGCTACATTCCGCAGTGTAGAAGAGTTTGAGTGGGATTTCGCTCTTCACTACCGGAGGACGCCAAAATGACAATGTAAAGCACTAGGTGAGAACAATATCGCAGCAGTAGCAGCCAGTATTGAGGAAGAGCCGATCTTAAGAGTTGTAGCTATCTGAGACATCATCTCGGGGAATCTTGTGAAGGGACATAGGGCTGCACCCATACGAAGTTCTACCTACTCAAGAGTTGAAGCCAAACGATCAAGGAATGCGCCCAAGTTCGCTGAATGATGGGCCTTATAACAACTGGTAGATGATACTGATTTCGGTGAAGAATATCATCTTCTCAGACGATGTCCATTTTTGCCTTAATGGCGTCGTCAATACGAAAAATTAATGGTGCGAAAAGAATCCAACAAGAGGTCCATGAGGTACCATTCCATTCAGAAAAACTCACAGCGTTGTGCAGTTTATGGAGTGATGGCGTGAGTGGATTTTATCTCTTTCGACATGAGTAGAAAAGTACAGTTACCGCAAATAGCAACCGTTGCAGGTCCACGTTACGCGAATTTCTGTCGCCAGAACTGGAGACTATAGATATTGAAAGCATGTGATTTCAGCAGGACGGCGCTATGCACCACACAGCTGTTGCTACTGTCGATTTTCTGAGGGAGAAGTTTGGCGACAGGGCCATCTCAAGACGTGTATCTGTGAACTGGCCGCTACGATAATGTGATTTAGAATCAAAGGATATTGTTTTCCTACATAACAACTCAGGTCTGTGCTGACAAGCCACAAACTTTAGAGCATATGGAGGAGAACGTTTGTCAGGCTATCGCAGACATAACACCACTAATGTTGGACAGAATTATTAACAATTGGACCCATTGTGTGCGACTGTGTATTCAAAGCCGTAGTCGACATCTGAACGACACGCAATGTATAAGCAAGATAACGTAAAATTGACTTTGACATGTCGATTGATTTTCAGGTTTTAAAAAAGAGTAAATCTGAACGAAAGACTCTTTACATTATGAACTGAGAGCCCAGATCCAGTTGATGTATAGCTACGTAGCTCATCTATGTCTTTGCAATAATTATTGATGTTCCTATAAATTTTTCCTATAACAAAATTATGTCGTTTTATTTAAAACTGTTTGCTAAACCACAGTTTGAATATCTGCCTTAATTTATCTTTTTTTTAGAGTTTGTTTTTCTAAATGAAATTGTAACTGCCAACAATGGAAGGTCGTAATTTTCTATAAACGAAGCAGTTAAATTCTGATAAAATGTTCACATTTATCACAAATGTCAGTCAGCGTTTTAGGAGAAAAATGTATAACAAAACCATTCGTTTCGTTGGGGCACTGTTCTTCTGTTCCTACACAGACTAAGTGATGTTAGCTTATAAGTGGGCTGTTTAGGTTTTTTTAATGGTAACGCCATTAAAATCACTGGCTGTGCTGCGTGCATTCTGTGGCTAGTTTGCATTGTTGTCTGCCATTGTAGTGTTGGGCAGCTGGATGTGAACAGCGCGTAGCGTTGCACAGTTGGAGGTGAGCCGCCAGCAGTGGTGGATGTGGGGAGAGAAATGGCGGAGTTTTGAAATTTGTAAAAATGTATGTCATGAACTGCTATATACATTATGACTTTTGAACACTATTGCGGTAAATACATTGTTTGTTCTCTATCAAAATCTTTCATTTGCTAACTATGCCTATTAGTAGTTAGTGCGTTCAGTAGTTTAAATCTTTTATTTAGCTGGCAATAGTGACGCTCGCTGTATTGCAGTAGTTCGAGTAACGAAGATTTTTGTGAGGTAAATGATTTATGAAAGGTATAGGTTAATGTTAGTCAGGGCCATTCTTTTGTAGAGATTTTTGAAAGTCAGATTCCGTTGCGCAAAAAATATTTTATGTCAGTTTAAGCACAGTCATGTATAATTTTTCTAAAGGGACGTTTCATATGTCGACACTTAGCCGAGGATACCTCACTGGAATCTTCTGATTTTTTTTGTAGTTTGTGTAATTAGTGTAGCTATTGTTTATTGCTAGCACGTAATTGTAGAGAGAATTTCCTTTGTAGTTGCAGTCTTTCATTGTTGTACAGTAAAACAGTTGTGGCATGCATGTAGATTTACACCAAGTATTTCGCAGCTGCGCTTGCAATTAACTAGATATTATTTTCAGTGCTATGTTAAAGTGTTCTCTTATTTTTGCTCTTCAAATTGTGCTTTTCTGTGTTATCGTGTGAAATATTGTGACAATAATGGCGTGTGAAAAACGTAACACTAGGCTCCAAAGTGGACTGAGAAATAGTAGTGACGACGAGCGTAGCTTATCAGCACCACTGTGTAGTGAATTAACAGACATTCGAAGTAGTATTTTGGTAATTGTACAAAGGGAAATGGAGCGGGCTGCAAATAATAGTGTAGACAGTGAAACAGGTAGTGAACAAGGAAGCATTATCGATCGATCGGTCGGCAACTGCTTGCCTCAGGCATCCGAAATGACAGAACACAATACTGCAAATACTGTAGACTTAGGTCTTGGGTCCTCACCGTTTTCTCAAATAAGTCAAGACACATTTTCTGCTTGTCAAAATGTGAATGTTTCCGGTGAAAATGCACTGCCAAAAAGCATAGAGAAACAGATTCCAGACACTAATACATTATTATTGCAATTAATGCAACAAATGGAACAAAATCAGAGACAAACACAGCAAAAGCTTCAAAAGTTAGGTACAATGGAACAAAATCAGAGACAATCACAGCTAAAGCTACAAAAGTTAGACACAATGGAGCAAAATCAGGGACAAACACAGCTAAAGCTTCAAAAGTTAGACACAATGGAACAAAATCAGAGACAAACACAGCTAAAGCTTCAAAAGTTAGACACAATGGAACAAAATCAGAGACAAATACAGCAAAAGCTTCAAAAGTTAGACACCACACTTGAACAAACACGTGAAGATTTAACTACTGAGTTATATAACATTGAATCGAAATGTCAAAAAGTCTGCAAAGACGTAAAAACACAGATTTGTGAGCATTTTCAACCTATTTTTTCGCGGCATGAAAATGCATTACAGAATCACGAAGCAGCCATAAAAGAACTGCAAACTATTGTTCATGAAAATCATGATACCTTGTGGGCTAAAATTGACTCAGTTGCATCTACCGATTTGGTTACGCAACTTGCAAAAACTCAAGAAAACTTAAAGGACACAGTAGATACTCTGAAAATTGGTTCAGAAAGACACATGGAGGAAATTAGTTCATTATCAGAGAAAGTAGTTGATCTTTCGGATCAGCTAAATAACTTATCTACGAAGGTAGATGATAATCTGAATGACACAAAACCGGTAGTCTTTAATGACACAGAAGAGTGCGAACAAATTAGGAAATTCAAACAAAATCAGAATCAAATTAATACGCAACACCAAAGAGAAATCCGGGAAGTACAAGATCAGATGACACAGGTAATACAAGAATTACGTATTTCAGAGGACACTCGCGCTCCAATACGGGAAGAGGGACATAGAAATACGGAACAACCACAAAATAATAACACAGGGCACTTCGGAAATTATGAAAGAAATTGGCAAGGTACACCGAATTTTGAGATGGAACCGCCGAAACGACGTAACAATGAGCGACATGCGACTCGCCGACATGATGATTTTGACTATAAGCTGTTCATTACTACACGTAAATTCAAAACATTTAAGAATTCTGGCGACGAAATTCATCCACAAGCGTTGCTTCATCAATTCTCTCATTGTTTTCCTCCCAACTGGAAATTAGAACAAAGATTAGAATTTATGTGTAGCTACTTAGAGAATGAACCAGCTGTAAGAATGCGATCTGTCATTCACGATTGCCACAGTGAAGGAGAAATTTACCATGCCTTCCTCTCAGCATATTGGTCTCAAGCCACACAAGACTGAGTAAAACATGGCATCATAATGATGAAACATTTCGAACAATCTGAATTTTCCAGTCTTGTGAAATATTTTGAAGACATATTGCACAAGAATCAGCACCTGTCAAACCCATACAGCCCCTCAGAACTCATCTGCATTTGCTTAATCAAATTACCTGAACATTTACGGCATATTATTTTGGCAGGACGTTGCAAAGACGACATTGAAGCTTTTCAGGGACTCTTACAAGAATTAGAAATTGACACTGACAATCGCGGAACGCGAAAACAGGAACACAACAATTACAGGTCACATCCATCGCAATTCCGTGATGAAAGAAATAATAACTGGACACGACAAGGCTATTCTCACAACACAAATCGTGACCAAAACAGACACCACCCGTATGACAACCGTCGGCAGAGTAGCAATAATTATAGGGAAAGATCACCTCTCCGCGGTAATGACTATCACAGAGACAATCAGAGAAACAGACAATATGGGAACCAAAATAAATATTATCAGGGGAGACAGAATAACTTTAGACGCAACGGTCCAGCATGCAGTTACGATTCAGGGAGAAATTCTCCACCACATGAACGACAAGAAAGAAACTATGGAATCTACCAACATGACGACAGACGATATGATCGTAACGACAGACCTCAATTGCATCAGAACTGGCGGGATTCAAACAGAGCAGGACCCTCTCAACAAGGTGAATTTGTAGAAGTTAGGTCTCCAAATCCCAATAACGACACTCGCCAACAAAGAGACAATAGGCAATGACTCATACCGCTGGCAGCCATAAAACGTATGTATGAAACTGATGACGCAGCTGCCGTAGCTAGTAATTATGTAAGAATGGAAGACATTAGGGACATCTTACTCCAGGAACACGACGTAAAACATAACGACATTTCATATCCTGTGATTCACATTACAGTAAATGACATAAAGTTTAATGCAGTACTTGACTCTGGCAGTCCCATTTCAGTAATTAGTGAAACAGCCTTTAGCAAATGCAACAAATCGAACGATTGCCCCACACTTCCGTTACGTAAGATTAAATTACAAGTTGCAATCGTTGGAAAAAGTGTAGATGTACGCCAACAAACCAACTTAGACTTCTTTTGTCAAAGCCACAGCTTGTCTATGAACTTTCTTATTGTTCCATTATTGTCGACGGAAATTATATTTGGAGTAGACTTTTTGAATGAATACAAAGCAATCTTAAACTTTCATGATGCTGAAATAAGTTTAGAGACTGAAGGTAAGTCATTAGCTTCGAAATTTGAAGATTGGCTCTCAAACCATGACAAAGAAATTAATCGGCTTTACCTTCTGTTAGACAACAGTTCGGAATTTTCTACGGAACTAGACACTAACAATCACTGTGCAAGTACTGACAGGGATGTTTTCGATGACATATTTGATACTAATGAATTAATTCAGAATAAAATTCAAACAAGACACTGATAGGCAAGACCTTTTTGAGATTTTACAAGCACATTCCACAGTTTTTACTCACAAGACAGGAACAATCAAGGGATTTCAATACCAATTTCGTGTTCGTGAGCATACTAAATTTTGTGTTAGACCATATGTAATTCTGGCGCATTATAGGGACCATAGAACAGAAATACAATCTATGCTTACCGAGGGCATTATTGAGCCTTCAGTAAGCTCATACAACAATCCATTACATGTTGTTGAGAAGAAAAATGGATCGATCAGGCTTGTCTTAGATTCGAGACAAATCAATACTATCATCATTCCTGAAACAGACAGGCCACAAACGATGGAAGAACTTCTTCAAAATTTTAATGGTGTAAAAGTGTTGTCTTCTTTTGATCTCAGATCCAGCTTTTATCAGATCGAACTTCATCCAGAATGTAGAAAATACACAGCTTTCCTTTGTTTCGGTGTTTGTTATCGATTTCGGAAACTTCCTTTTGGTTTGAACATTTCTTCGGCAGCATTCATTCGCGGGCTAAATTCCATATTACCTGAGTTCTTAAAACGTCACATCACCTTATATTTGGACGATATTCTGATAGCAGAAGCCTCATGAGAACAACATAATCGCATCCTCAACAGCGTGTTACATATTTTTGCAGAATCTGGAATTACAGTTAACTTGGACAAGTCTGAATTCGGTAGGTCATATTATTTCTTCTGAAGGCATTCAGCCGGATACTGAAAAGTTAGAAGCAATCAGAGCCATTCCAGTTCCATCCACAAAAAAACAAGTCCGCAGTTTTCTAGGTCTCGTAAATTTTTACCGTCGTTTTCTGAATATGCAAATTCTTGTTACACCAAAACTTTGTTCTCTCACTGGAAAAAATACTATTTGGAACTGGAACGAACAAGCAAAGTTGAAATTCCATTCTTTGAAAGAATCGCTACTTAACACGCCAATACTACCTCATCCAGATCTGTCACAAGATTTCTGCCTTAGCACGGATTCTTCTAAAGTCGGTCTTGGTGCCCATTTATTTCAAGAATCCTTAGAAAATGGCACTACTGTTCAGAAAACCATTGCTTTTGCTAGCCGAGTGCTAACAAAATCTGAAAAAAATTATTCCGTTACTGAATTAGAAGCTTTAGCTATCGTTTGGGATTTAACAAATTCCGTTTCTTTCTTTCTGGTAAGCACGTAAAAGTATACAGTGATCATCGTGCATTACAATTTCTTATGTCTTCAAAATTAAATCATGACAGGTTAAAACGATGGGCATTGTTTCTGCAAGAATTCCACTTCACAATAGTCTACATTCCCGGCAAGGAGAACATTGTTGCGGACGTGCTGTCACGTGCACCGGCTAGGCTTGAGAAAAGTAACACAGAAGGCAACCTCGAGGAAAAATTTCAGAATTCTTTACATTTAGAAAGTCGTCTTTGAAAACTTCATCACCACATCTTTAAAGGACATTGCTCATGAACAAGATAAAGATCCGATTTGGAAAGACATCAAGAGCAAATGGCATGAAAAGACACACACACAGATTCGGCATTATTACCTGGTTAGAAACAACATAGTCTTCAAACGCTGCACTGTTGATGACAAGCTATGGGTACTTTGCATTCCAGACGATTTTGTTAATAAGCTCATTTGGTACATTCATTCCAGCTACGCACATTTTGGTCCAGGAAAATGTTATCATATTCTTCGAACGACTTGTTATTTTAACAGTATGGAAAAGACAATTCGAACGAAACCATCTACTGTCTCACATCGTGCTTTGTTGTTTCCTATTATTCCTTCTAAATTAAAAGAATTTGCAAGCTGTTGATCTCTTCGGACCCCTTGTCAGAACATCGAATGGAATTTCGTACGTTCTAGTCGCTGATGAACTTACTTCAAAATTTGTTTCTTTCACACCGTTACGTAAAGCCACTGGACGGTCTGTATCCAACGCCTTTGTTAAAAATTTCTTACGTGAAGTTGGACACGTTGGTAAAGTCATTTCAGATAACGGACGGCAATTCAGATCTTCTGTTTGGTCACGCATGCTTCGGAATCATAAAATCAAACCTGTTTTTATTTCAATGTACTCACCACATTGTAACCTGTCTGAACGGGCTATGAAAGAAATCAATAAGCTTTGCTAACCTTATTGTCACAGAAAGCATCAGCATTGGGACAGATATTTACACTTATTTCAAAATGTGCTGAATGAAATGCCTCATGACTCCACTGCTTTACCACCTACTCTTGTACTGAAGAATGAAGAACCACCGACAAGAATCAGAGAGCTTGTACCTTTCCCGAATACACGTAAACTTCGACACAAAGACATAATTGATTCGGCTATTAAAAATATAAAATCTGCAGCAGACAAAAGGAGAAAACTACACGGTAAAGCAAATGCAAAGAAATTATATATTGGTCAGAAAGTTCTCATTACAGCTCATTCATTGTCACATAAGAAGAAACACTTGAGTCACAAATTCTTTCTAATTCACAATGGACCTTACAGAATCCGAGTATACCACATGATAATTGCGTTGAAGTTGAAACTCTGCGTACTAGGAAGAGTAAAGGTTTACACCACATTTCACATGTAAAACCGTTTATTGAAAGATAATGTGCATTTTAACTTGGTCTTTGCCATATAACTTTTCACTTTACATTACCAGTATGCTTTGTCAGACTTAGAATCTGTTAACATGCAACAATGTTTGAAGGTAAATATCCAGTGAAGAACCAAGAGAACTTATTTAAACAGAAATTACGAATGCATTGTTATAGTGAACAGACAACGCAGTGTTGTTATTTGTACATTCTTGCTTGTTAGTTGCACGATCACGTAACGATTATAAAGCTCACATACTTAGAACATATACTGGCACTGCTAATGAGATTTTAATGCAACATTTTGGTTTACTTGAAAACATACTCTTTATTTGAAGTACTTTCTGTGGGATTAAAGATGACTTAGCACTTGGTTTCTTTAACAGCTACACAATTATATCACGATGCTACTAATGTGTGACACAATTTACATTGTTGCTTTTGTGCTGTATCTGCTTTATATCTGCACAATTTTTCTGTATTATTCTGGAAAGTAAAAGATGTTTTAGTAGTAGCTTTTGTGGTATAGCTACAATGAGATAGCCTTTTCTGTAGCTCAACAATACGTTACGTTATAGTACTTTCTTGATCACGGTATGGTACGTAATAACTACGATATCTATACGCAAAGCATTTCACTTTCGTTTATGATGAGGTAAGTACATTGACTTCAGCAGAACTTTGCTTACAGGACACGCATTTGAGAGATTAATTTTGTACTTAAGCCATTTATTTTTCAAGATTTTTGAATATCAAAGAAAGTTTTCCATGATACATTTCATTCCATTGCTGCAATCTGTAACACCTGAGGGTATAGTTACATTAATCCTCAGGGGGGTACACGCTTACATTGTGTACCATGTGTTTGGCAAGAACAAGGAGCCCTACCTAATATGGTATTTGCTTATACAACTTTACACATCGGTACCATATTTCTCCAACACATAAAATACACAGCTATCTGATTATTTTAACAGAGAAACAAACAATTTTTTACTACATCAGTGACAAATGTTTATGTAATTACACAGTTGGATAACTTTACACTTATGAAACTGTATTTTGTCTGTACTTTGTGAACTGTTCATATTTTTTCAGAACCATTGTGATACTATGAGAGCTTTGATTGATGTATTTGGTATGGGATCATGATGTTTAAAGTATGTTTGAGGCAGATGACACTTTTGACATGAGGAGAGATTTTTTTTAGGTTTTGAAATTATTGGAGGAAGCCACGACGATTTTGAGAGTTGATTGAGGTGTTATGATGTTATTATTACGATGACTATGTGTATTATGCTGTTGCGGTATGTTTATGATCAATAAGCTGATGCTATATGAGGAATTTGATTATGCTGCATATCTGTTATGATGAAATATCGAAGAAGTGTCGACGAAAAAGGTAAGGAATAATGAATAGTGGTTATGGACTCTGACTTGTGAAAAAGTATGTTGGAAACCCAGAAGCGTACTTTAAGAGTTATGAAATGCGTGAATGTATCACAATGCTGGCGAAAATTTTTTCGACACTGTTATATTCATAAGATTTTGTTTCTACACATTTGCAACGCAAATTCTCGACCTGTGAAATTTTGTATATGAGACTGCAAATGTAGTGCAAACTGGTGTTGTAAATATTTCAATAAGAAAGTTAAGTGACCTTCACATAATGCGTCGTGGGCACGACGCATTACGTGGGCAGCTGCGCGACAGTCACCTGGAAAAAAGCCAGTAGTGTGTGCCTTTCAGAGGCATAGGTGGAGAAAAAAAGGGGCCATTATCCTCGCTATTGACATTTCTTTGTAGAAAGCATCGCAAATACGACACGCTCAAACTTGAAAACATATGATTACACTGTGGAGCTCGTAAATTATGATGTTTACTATAATGCCTAATGAAATGATGAGAAACATTTCACATCTATTGCCTTGCTAGTTGAAAGATTGTTTACTGCATTATGAAATGCCATATGGCTAGTGAATGACATTTCATGCCTTGCTTTGCCTATTTTGTTTAATATCTAGTTTCTAGCTGCACTGCAGCATTGGTTAAAATAAAATTTTATAGATGCACTAATATAAATATTTTATGCCTACAGATCCAGCTAATAATAATTTTGATGAACTTAAAAAAAACGAAGGAGCACAAAAAGACATCTCCCTTCACAGGAATTGCATACGGAATTTTCTTTTCAACTACTTGGTAATTTGTTTGGTAGAATAACTTCTTGTGGTGCACCACTTTAATTACACAGACATTAAGATGTGAATATACACTTCCCTTGTCTGCATTGTTGTCTTTAGTGTAATATTTTTTCTGCTTGAGCTTTGTCATGTTTAGGTATAAGTTACAGCATTTGCTGCTGCTGTTTGCCAGGCATAATGTTACTGAATTTGACTTTGTATTACTCTGTTAAGCCAGTTTTACTATGGATTTATTTTTCTTGTTTGCTGCACATTGCCTTATATTAGTTGTAATATTGCAACTGCTTTGCTAATTTATATATTTTTTATTTTTTGTCATTGCTGTTTGTGTTAATTTGTTATGTGCTGCTGCATTGCCTCGTGCCTTAGTTTAGCATCTGATCTCAGTAGATTTACGTTAGCTTAAGATGGGGTAGACTATGTAAGAGAACGAGTTGTGATGAATTGGAAGAAATGCATTGAGAAGCTACAAGAAAATGGTCTGGCCAAAAAAAATATTTTGAAAGAGGATATGAACAAAAAAGTAGGGTTTAGGGACAACAGGTTTAGGTAGGATTTTCTTGGAAATAAATGGTGAGGTAAGATAATGGGAAATAAATAATGAGGTAAGAAATATGTGAACATATAAATACAGAAAGCATGCTTGGATAGGATTTTTTTGGTGGAAACAAATGTTGAAATAAGACGAAAGATCTATGGAATGAAGTTTTCGGTTGGACTGCAGTACCAAATGTCACACTTTCCTGTATTTTTGTGTTACTACACTATGTATATTCGTGTTTTTCCCGTCTTTATGTGTTTAGCTGATATGAGTTATGTTGTGGAATTTTTCTAATAATATTTTATTTACTTTGTAAAGATGCTTAGACATTATATATTCTCTTTTAATGCTAATATGTGAAGTTGATGTTTCGAAAGTTATTCTGATCTTTTATGTATGTACTCATTTCATAATTCCTGTAACACTGATGTATATGTTATTTCGATTCTTTTGTAAAGCCCGTATTACTACAAATGTTATCTGTATTGTTATGTTCTTTAATGATGTATTTTGTACCTTTGTAATTGTATTCTTATGTTATAAAATTGTAAATGACACCAGTTCATCATATTATTAACTTGTAAGTTACATTTCACTGCACATGTTTCTGTTGGTCATAGTATATGGACAATATGTGAGAAGTAGGGACTGATACTGTTTGCACATGTGCTAATAATTCAGCAAGGGACTGGATAACAGCATTGCTGGTTCGAAGGACATTAAAAAAAAATTGTGAGTGCACAAGTGGTGGTTCATGGACTTGCTATATTATCTGCAAGAATCTTCAATGGTGATTGTGCACCTGCACAGTCACAACAGATGGCTGCTGGCCATCTCTACAAGGACTACAGTGGGTCTGCATGTTTGATGACCCACCAATACCATTATTTCGACAAGGACTACAGTGGGTCTACACCTTTGCTGACTCACCAGTACCATTATTTCTTCAAGGACTGCACTGGGTCTGCACCTCTGGTGGCCCATCAATACCAAACTCTCTACCAGGACTATAGTGAGTCTGCTCTGTGATGACCTACCTACCAATATTCTTCAAAACTTCGACTGACTCTGCTGTGTGTTTGCTCTGTTGTGGCCCATTACCTGTCTGCATGTCAAGAGTCAGCACTGTCTCTCCGTTGGAAGGACAACACTACTTATTCAAGACTGCATGAAAATCGACTACTTCTGTGTGCATTTTCTTTTACTGCTCAGACTTTTAGAAAAACACAGCTATTTTACTGTGATGAACGATCAGGACTGTCTTTATGGACTGTGAGATAATTTTAGCTTTTGACCAACATTGTATCAATATGTGTGTTCATTTGATTCTTTTGTTATTGTAATTATAAAAAAAAATTTTCAAATCTGTATTGGCAAGTGCCCAAAACAATTTGTAAAATTTCTTTTGGGGAGCATTGGGTCTACATAAGTAGGCTGTTTAGGTTTTTTTAATGGCACTGTATGAAAATCACTGGCTGTGCTGCGTGCAATCTGTGGCTAGTTTGCATTGTTGCCATTCTTTTGTAGAGATTTTTGAAAGTCAGATTGCGTTGCGTTAAAAATATTGTATGTCAGTTTGAGCACAGTCAAGTATAATTGTTCAAAGGGGACGTTTCAAGCTGTCGACGTGTGCAGGCATAGTGAATATTGCTCAGACAAGTGTAAACCGAATTTTTTTTTTGTAAAACCTCTGAGTGAAGACAGAATCACGAGTGCTGTATGAGCCGTCGCTTCTGGGCCCGCAGACAGTGGAATTGACACGGTTATAGAACTCTTACAGTCAACCTGTATCCACCCTCAAAGCAAGCTCCAGCTGCCTCTGTTACATGGCGTAAGAGTATTTCTTTCGCTCCCAACTTTTACTGTCGATTTAATATTTACATCCGTGCCAGTGCACCTTACACAGTGATTACCATTTGTTTGATTCGTTCAGTGTTACTGGAACAGAAAAATTGTTATTACGATGAATTCCACTTTTTAAATGACAACGAATATAAGAAAAAAGGAAATGAAATGTTATGAGTGGTACATAATGGTCACATACCGGGTGATCAAAAAGTCAGTATCAATTTGGAAACTGAAAAATCAGGGAATAATGTACTGAGAGGGGTACAAATTGACACATGCTTTGAATGACACGGGGTTTTATTAGAACCAAAAAAATACAGAAGTTAAAAAAATGTCCGACAGATGGTGGCGCTTCATCTGATCGGAATAACAATAATTAGCATACCGAAGTAAGACAAAGCAAAGATGATGTTCTTTACAGGAAATGCTCAATATGTCCACCATCATTCCTCAACAATATCTGTAGTCGAGGAACAATTTTGTGAACAGCACTGTAAAGCTTGTCCGGAGTTATGGCGAGGCATTGGCGTAGGATGTTGTATTTCAGCATCCTTAGAGATGTCAGTTGATCACGATACACTTGCGACTTCAGATAACCCCAAAGCCAATAATCACACAGACTGAGGTCTGGGGACCTGGGTGGCCAAGCATGACGAAAGTGGCGGCTGACCACACGACCATCACCAAACGACACGCGCAAGAGATCTTTCACGCGTCTAGCAATATGAGTTGGAATGCCGTCCTGCATAAACAGCGTACGTTCTAGCAGGTGTTTATCAGCCAGGCTGGGGATGATGCGATTTTGTAACATATCGGCGTATCTCTCACCCGTCACGGTAGCAGTTACAAAACCAGAATCAGGCATTTCCGAGAAGAAAAAAGGCCCAATAACCGTAGATGTGGTAAATCCAACCCATACCGTGTCTTTCTCGTCGTGCAATGGAGTTTCCACGACAGTTCCAGGATTTTCGGTAGCCCAAATTCTGCAGTTGTAGGCGTTGACAGACCCTCGGAGCGTGAAATGAGCTTCGTCGGTCCACAACACGTTACTCAACCAATCGTCGTCTTCCGCCATCTTTTGAAACGCCCACACCGCAGATGCCCTCCACTTCACTAAATCGCCAGGTAACAGTTCATGATGCCGATGGATTTTGTACGGATAGCTTCGGAGGGTACGCCTAAGTGCCAACTAAACAGTAGTGTATGGAATTCCGGTGCGACGTGCGACTGCACGAGCGCTGACTTCCCTGTGCACAGACGAACCCGCTACAGTCTCCATTTCATCCTGAACTGTCTCAGCATCATTACGCCTTGTACTCGGTCGGCCACTACGGGGTATATCGCCTAAACAACCCGTGGCTTCGAACTTCGAAATCATTCTCGCCACAGCTGCATTTATCAACGGACCTTTACCCGTTCGAATCCACTTGCTATGGCGATAGGATTGTAACGGTGAACTAGCACATTCCCCATTCTGATAGTACGGCTTCACTAAAAGCGCCTTTCCAGGTAACGTCAACATGCTGCGACTGCTGGTGCATCTGAATCTCTCTCTCATTACAGCTCCTTTTATACACGATTGTCATGCGCAGTCACAGACGTTTTGCTGTCCAGCGTCATCTGTCGGACATTGTGTGAACTTAGTTTTTTTGGTTCTAATAAAACCCCACGTCGTTACAAGCATGTGTGTCAATTTTTACCTCTCTATCTACATTATTCCGTGGTTTATTAAGTTTTCAAATTTATACTGACTTTTTGATTACCCGGTGTATCATAATTAATAACAACAGAATAATGGGGAAGACAGGTATTTGTATCTAATTCTTCGCAATTACTAGATAAGCGTGTTGATCACTTCAACTGGGAATCACTTTTTGCAAATATTCTCGAACGTTTGAGTTCAGTAAAGTTCGCTCTGCGCCCATATGCGTATGTCGATGACTCAGTGATCAGAAAATGAAGTTAATTTGTGTACTTCTATTCGTGGACGTCATATGGAATAATTTTCTGCGGTAATTCCACACTTAGACATCAAGTATTCATTATAGAGAAACGAGATTAGAGGATAATAATTAGTCCCCTCATGAAACTTCACGTCAACAATTCTTTGAAATCTAGCCATACTAATAACAGCCGACACATTTCTTCCCTTATCAACTTTGTCGCGAAGAATTAGCCATATTATAAAATAGTGATGTTTATAAATAAAACAGTGGGACAAAAAATAGGTTTCACTATCTAGAAATTAATCTTATTACTGCTGCTAAAACAGCATAATATGCAGTCATAAAAGCATTTGACCAGCTCCCTTATGAATGAAAGGTACTGGCAAATAATGAAGATTTTAAAAGCAAAGTGAAATAATTTATGTTTGACAAAACCTTCTACTCTGTAGATGACTTTCTGGATAGTAATTACGGATGTATTTGGGTTACATTTATTCAATTTTGTTGTGAATTAAGACTAAAGAAATCCATTTAGTTGAATGGTAAACATGTAAAAGTAGTTGTATAGGAAAGACGTACCGTATTTATAAACCAGCGGACACATGCCTCATCGTGATAGGTTGTGGCGAACATGGTCCGTGGGACATGCATGGAACTAGTTCACTAGTATTAAGTACAGGTATTCCAAAAGACCTATGATTTCTCTCATATTCCGAGTTAATTCTTTAACAATTCAGTAGTAACTAATTGGAGCCGTGGCGACGGGGCGTCAGTCTTGCTTGGTAGCTCAGTTGGTAGAGCACTTGCCCGAGAAAGGCAAAGGTCCCGAGTTCGAGTCTCAGTTTTAATCTTCCAAGAAGTTTCATGTCAGTGCAAACTACGCTGCAGAGTGTAAATTTCATTCCAGTAGTTAATCCAGCTTCTCTCTTCATTTATGTGGTTTACTGGCATCAGACAAAGAACTGGGTGAAATAGTATGGAATTGGAGGCCCCCCCCCCTCTTGCTGATGGTTCAAATGGCTCTGAGCACTATGGGACTGAGGTCAGCAGTCCAATAGAACTTAGAACTACTTAAACCTAACTAACCTAAGGACATCACACACATCCATGCCCGAGGCAGGATTCGAACCTGCGACAGTAGCAGTCGCGCTTTTCCAGAGTGAAGCGCCTAGAACCGCTCGGCCACCGCGGCCGGCCCCCTCTTGCTGAGATTTAGATGAAAAGATCCAGCTTGTATCTTACAGTCAGCTCTCTGGAGGAACGTAGTGGAAAATAACAGTACACACATACACTGAACCACACACACAAACAAACACACACACACACACACACACACACGATGTGCAGTACATGCTCCTATCGATTTAGTTTGCCAACAGTAGTCGATATAGTTGACTGGGTGCGACGCCGGAATTACTTGAGGGCGTGCGCAGAGAGCTCTCGGGTAGTCCAAGTATCGAAGCAGCCAGCAGGGTAGTCATGGAGTAACGGCTCCGCTAGACACCACGAACTGAACCGCCATACCGAGTGTAACAGCGGCGAACCAGGCCCAGCTACTGTCATGTGAATGTGCGAATGGATTTTGGCCGATGGATCGTACACCGAGTCACCTTCATGGTTATTGGGATATGCCATATTTGAAGGCTAAGCTGTTGAACGAGCTCTCTTAATGTTCCTTTTCAGATTTCACTGTGCTTCATAGAAGCAGTTAAACTATATTAGCCCATACCATTTTGTAAAGCAAAGAGATCAACATTTGGTTATCGTTTAATTTAAGAATTACGTGTGCTGTTGGCCGAATTGACTAGAAGTCCTTGTTAACGTAGAAATGTTTAAGTTGTACAGCTGCTTTGAGGTTTCAATCAGATTTTGTCTCGTCAAGACGCATTGTACTGGTAGTTTAATACCTGTTGTGTTAGGTAGTTGAGTCCACGAAAGGCAGCTAGCCGCTGAATTACTGCTATATGACACTTGTCATTGCACTGTGATTAACCAAATCTGTATATGTTTTACTGAACAGATGGGGGTGGTCATTCTGAGTTTCTCATAATTATTAAACCTCAAAGAGGTATTTATCCATAAGTTTGCTTATTTTTAATTATTTGAAGTGTATTCATTATTACCAGAACCATTCAAACTAGATAACTCCTGGGACTATACTGAAATTTCTAAAAGAAATTAAGGTTTACAGGTTTCAAGGTTTTAATTGTTTATGGCCTTATATATCAGGCCGAGCTCAGTAAATTCAAATATTTTAATATTTGCGTGACTTTTCTACTATACTATTTCTTAAGCCTTCAAAGCGTTTCAGTTTTCTCGTTAAAAAAATGGTCTGTTGCCTCTCATACATAATCCTGTTGTAGTAACTTGATTGTAACTGCCCTTATACCGGCACCTGTGGGTTCTGTTGAGTGACCCTGTTATAGTGGCTGCTAGGTTGTGGTTGTCCGTGGTGGATACAGTTTAACGATTCTTATTATCAATTTGATATTTTATTCCTTTTGAAAACGTTTACAACCCAGGTGCAAATAATTTTATTACAGGTATTGCGTAGATTGACTTTTTGAAATAAATGTTTACTAAAATTTGTTACTTAACTGTGAATGGTGTCTGAAAAACTACTGCCTTGTACATTTTGTGTCCTAGTGTGCTCCCACCCAACAGCTAATTATGCTGACGCTGAGGTGGTGAAACATAGCCCATCCCCCCTCACCCTCCCCCCCCCCCCCCCCACACACACACACAAACCCTGGAAACAGGCTACCTTTTAGTATTTGGCTGAAAAGGACGAAGGCTTAATGTTGCTTGCTTTGGTTTAATAGTTAAAGAATGATAGGTAACAAGGAAAGCAAAATTTGCAAGAATAAGGGGATAAATGTTATTATTAATGTACATGAACACAGCAGAGCCTCAGTGGCTATTGGTTGAAAGGTATAAAACTTCAAAGGCAAGATCTTGAGTAAATGACAGATACAGTTATACACTAAAGAGTATTTTTCCATACACAAAAGTGTTTCCTACCAAATTATTTCAATATATAACACGTTACAACTTAATCAGTTACCTGCTTAATGAAGATTTCTCTACATTGGTTAACATTGATAATTGTAGAAATTGGGCAAACCATTTGTTTAAGTTTATTATTTACTTTTGTATGTTTTGTGATCTTCACGGTCATGGTTTTGAGCAATTTGTTCATCACAAAATTTTATAGTACTTCCTGACACCCCATCAAATCACGGCAATCGTAAATCAGTTAAAGACTTTGGGGCGTTCTGGGATGCGAATAGAGGAATATCAATACAGTATGTGCATAAAAGTAGGGGTACCAAAATTATAGTGTTCCATCACTACAAGACATGCAGCTATTACAGTAAAATAAGTTCAAGACAGTATTGTAACTGTGAATAATATGAAATGATCCAAAGAAGCTTTGCTAACCTTGAATGAGGTAGAAATTGTATTTTCGGAAATGCTTTGAACTCAAAAAATAATTTTATTGTTTCTGAGAAAAGCTGATAAGGAATCATATTTCCATTGTAATACTCTGAGTCAAACAAGTAACTTCAGCTAACAACTCTTGAATCACTTTGTTAAGAAAAAATGCTGTCCCTTCGTAAGCGAGAGACAAGAAATTCTATGAGTTCTGTATCAGAGAGACACACTGAATTTCCCTGGGTGAATTCCAGGTTTGACTGAATAATGTTACCTTGAGAATTTTGCATTCGCCAGTACTGCGTATGTACACACCACCTAAGCTGAAATTACGCTAAGATTATTTGTTAGCGAAGCACTTATATCTAGATCTAATTGCTACGTCTTGATCCATAAACAGGGAGTACGCACATCTGTGCCAGTTCGGAGCACTGGCTGGAAGGTTAACAGGTAATCATCACGTTGTACAACAACATGCAATTATCTTAATTAGAACATCACGGAAAACTGTAAGGACCATGGAGCAGAATTCGGCTAACCCGTCATCTTACACACATCCCTGTAACTTCCGTTCACAAAACTAGTTATGCATTAAATATGGGGTCAAGGCACTACAAGAAAAGACTCGTTATTATATATGTATATATTCTGTTCACTGACATTTGACAGTCTTTAATAATTTATTTCACAATCGTTAGAGTATTGTATATGCACCCACTTGGGACGTATTTCATTAAGTTACAATTTCTTGTCGAATGGACCAATAATGCAATGCAGTAATAACGTAAACCAACATTAATACATTTACATTCTAGTACCTCCTGTACCAATGCACATAACGGAATCACCAAATAATGTCATTCATATACACATTTTCACTCCCAGGATAACCTTCCCTTCTTCCCTAAAGTGCTTGAACCTAACATTCCAAAAACAGTTTTGTAACATCGCTGGATACGGTCTACGGCACAGCGTAAAATTACATGAAACATGGGAAATGAAATGTTCTCAATGAAATTACAGTTTCTGTACACCTCGACTCCAAAATATAAACAGTTACATAACAAATAAAGTTCATTGGGAGATGTAGATAGCATAAAAGGAATGACAAAATCAAACACGTACGTTACAGGATGGATGTATAGCTAACTCGTTTGTACAAATAATTGTCAAATTGACCATGGTTTCGACTGCAGTAAGGCCTCTTCATCAGAATAAAAAGTTGCATGGGATTACCTAGAAAGTATAATGACATGGCTTAAAATACACTACTGGAAATGGAAAAAAGAACACATTGACACCGGTGTGTCAGACCCACCATACTTGCTCCGGACACTGCGAAAGGGCTGTACAAGCAATGATCACACGCACGGCACAGCGGACACACCAGGAACCGCGGTGTTGGCCGTCGAATGGCGCTAGCTGCGCAGCATTTGTGCACCGCCGCCGTCAGTGTCAGCCAGTTTGCCGTGGCATACGGAGCTCCATCGCAGTCTTTAACACTGGTAGCATGCCGCGACAGCGTGGACGTGAACCGTATGTGCAGTTGACGGACTTTGAGCGAGGGCGTATAGTGGGCATGCGGGAGGCCGGGTGGACGTACCGCCGAATTGCTCAACACGTGGGGCGTGAGGTCTCCACAGTACATCGATGTTGTCACCAGTGGTCGGCGGAAGGTGCACGTGCCCGTCGACCTGGGACCGGACCGCAGCGACGCACGGATGCACGCCAAGACCGTAGGATCCTACGCAGTGCCGTAGGGGACCGCACCGCCACTTCCCAGCAAATTAGGGACACTGTTGCTCCTGGGGTATCGGCGAGGACCATTCGCAACCGTCTCCATGAAGCTGGGCTACGGTCCCGCACACCGTTAGATCGTCTTCCGCTCACGCCCCAACATCGTGCAGCCCGCCTCCAGTGGTGTCGCGACAGGCGTGAATGGAGGGACGAATGGAGACATGTCGTCTTCAGCGATGAGAGTCGCTTCTGCCTTGGTGCCAATGATGGTCGTATGCGTGTCTGTCGCCGTGCAGGTGAGCGCCACAATCAGGACTGCATACGACCGAGGCACACAGGGCCAACACCCGGCATCATGGTGTGGGGAGCGATCTCCTACACTGGCCGTACACCACTGGTGATCGTCGAGGGGACACTGAATAGTGCACGGTACATCCAAACCGTCATCGAACCCATCGTTCTACCATTCCTAGACCGGCAAGGGCACTTGCTGTTCCAACAGGACAATGCACGTCCGCATGTATCCCGTGCCACCCAACGTGCTCTAGAAGGTGTAAGTCAACTACCCTGGCCAGCAAGATCTCCGGATCTGTCCCCCATTGAGCATGTTTGGCACTGGAGGAAGCGTCGTCTCACGCGGTCTGCACGTCCAGCACGAACGCTGGTCCAACTGTGGCGCCAGGTGGAAATGGCATGGCAAGCCGTTCCACAGGACTACATCCAGCATCTCTACGATCGTCTCCATGGGAGAATAGCAGCCTGCATTGCTGCGAAAGGTGGATATACACTGTACTAGTGCCGACATTGTGCATGCTCTGTTGCCTGTGTCTATGTGCCTGTGGTTCTGTCAGTGTGATCATGTGATGTATCTGACCCCAGGAATGTGTCAATAAAGTTTCCCCTTCCTGGGACAATGAATTCACGGTGTTCTTATTTCAATTTCCAGGAGTGTACTATATACTTAATAGGATTACTTACATAAATTCTATAAACAGAGTGTACTTACATATAATCACGCCATGGGTGAAAATCGTCTGAGGAGAAGTGCTCTCGACAAATAGAACAAGTCACAAGAATAAAAACTAAAATGTAAAAATGTATCCTGTTTGTCAACTTGACAAAATGCTGCATGGAAATATAATGGCAGCCGCAAGGTCACTTAGGCCCAAGAACTGCATCGACACGGCCCCTACCATCAGACTAAACAACCAACAGGCCAAGGCAGCCAGGATGTTGACACGAAAACAGATTCCCGCCATCTAGTAAGAAGTAATCGAATTACAGACAAGAGCAAATGAGGCATTGCAAAAACAGTTTTAAACATGACAGGTAACAAACAAGAACTAGTGTTTGAAAGTTACAACAGTCTTTTTTTACAAAAGAAAATACAGTTCAAGTAATGCACAGAGAAAGCATGAAAATGGAAGGGAAATCGATGTTTAAGAGATTGCATTAAGGAGGGTATCGCCATTCACAACATTTTTAATTAGCGGCTCTATACCTTGAAAGCGTTTTTGTTGCGTAATTGCAACTGTTCGTTAACAGTGAGACCGTCCTTCCTAGATAGGTGTTTAAAAAGTTCTAGCTTTTCTAAGACGTTAATCCTAAAGCCTTTTCTCTCCGAGTGCAATATCTGGACGTCTTTTACATCTTTAGGACGATGTCCTGTGATTAATGCTCACCGAAAGTTAAATTGTGAACATTGATACCTTTTTGCCGAGTAGGTGTTCCTTAAATCTTGTCGAAATAGCTGAGCCTGTTTGGCCTATGCAATAGGCAGAACAGTTGCAGCAAATAATTTTAAAGACACCAGAATTATGCAGAGGGGAAAGCATGGGTTTCAAGTTATGAATGATATTACTTTTTATAGAATTATTGGTGGAGAAGACTGCTCCACAATTATATTTATTTTTAAGTAAACGCTGTATCCTGTAAGAGACTCGGCACAGAAATGGTATAGAGAAAATATTTTCTTTTCATTAGGTTCGTAGTGACTCTCTTATTGGTTTTCCCATTGAAAATATAACACTGGAAGGGTTGTAGCCATTATTGACAGAAATAGTTTTAATCAGATTGATTTCAGAATTTAGATTTTCACTAGAAAGAGGGGTGCAGGTGGCTCTATGAATAGCTGAATGAAAAAAGGACTTCTTATGAAAATCCAGGTGTACTGAAGGGAATGGTATAATCTGATCAGAATTGGTTACTTTACGGAGGATATTGAAGCTAGTTTTGTCGTCTACTATCGTAAGAGTGAGATCTAGGAAGTTTAACTGCGGGAACTGATTTTCCCGTTCGCAAGAGATGGGTTATAGGACTGACTGTAAAGCATTGTCCAAAGAAATGTTTACTTGGTGGAAACGATTTCATAAATAAATAACTTTCCTCACGGATATATTATTCATTGTTCTGTGTATGTTAGCGTCTTACCGATTTTGGAATCATGTGTTTTCAGGCATGTGTTGGAAATGCATGATGTGATCAACTCCCAAAAAAATATGTTTAGTTGATGAACGTTTTACATGATTGCAGGCGGAGATGTATCCAAGGGGAGAAATATCTGCTAGGATCGATTATTATTGTAACATTTTATATTTTAGTCTGTTGTTGCATTTGACTTTAAAATAATTACTGGTTTCATTCAAATTTCTAACACATTCAGATTTTTTAAGACAAATAAAGGATATGCTAAGTTTAATCTTATGTAACTAACCCAAAACACACGTTGGTAAATACAAAAGTGTGCACAATACCCATTGTAATTGCAGGCCAACCCCGTCTGTTTTGTTGCACTCACTGTAAGTCACTAATGCGTAATTATTCAGAAAGGTAGGAATTAAAACTGACTGTGGGACAATTCTTTGTGTCTCTATGCATTAATTACATTTTCTGTTCTGTATTTTGTGTCTCAGGCTTCTCGCAGTTCGTGTGTGTGCTGAGTGCACTTTTATTTTTTGAGGCCCTGTATTACTCGAACCTATGAAGGAAAGTGTACCGTATTTACCCTGTGTAGAACTTATCACGCTCTCCAAAACTTGTTTTATACACTACTGATTACTAAATTTTCGGCGTTGCCGTCAATCCTACATCAGAGTCTCATTATAATGGAACCTTGTGTACAACATACTATGCTGATTGTTTTAAGAAAACTTCTCGCTGTTTTTTTATAAGTTTCCTCTACTAGTGCAAACGCCAAATACCTTGTGTTCTTGGTGCATTTGATTTTGTTTCTCAGTAGCTGTAGCATTTTACTTTTAATTCTTTTAAGTATTATGCTTACATCACTTGCCTGTGGATGCCCAGTTTGGGCCGTTACCGAAGTTCTGTCAAGGGCACTTTTAAAAACGTAGTAACCTTTCTGCTAAATTCTCGTAAAATGTATGAACCGGCAGGAATTCCCGATTATGTTATCTGAACACCGTTATGTTTGGACCCAGTGACTTCATCATCTTGGTGTTCCACACATAGAGAACGGCACCTCCTAACGTGCTTGCTTACGCTCAGTTATCACACAAGACCTCGTAATTTATCAGACTTAAGGAGGCCGTGGACAGCACATGTGACTAATATGTTGTTCTATAACTACAGTTGATGTAGTATGCATTTCTACATCTATCTCTTGTGTGTTTCAGATTAGTTACGTAAGACAAAACTTTGTTTGATGTAACAGATATGGAAATACCTGAGTTTTGAGGGAAATCGGTAGTCACTATGAAGAGATGCTGGAAGTGCGGAGTTTTGTGTGATATAAATTACGGTAACAGAATGACGAGCTACAGAGCACTAGTTTATAACATCAGGGGCATTAGATTGAGGAAATGTCTGCAAACATTATTTTTTCTCTCTTCCCCTCCTTTCCGTCCACCCCTTCCTGGTACGAGTATGAATGAATGAAAGTATGTGTACAGACAACTAGCGGACGACTAACCAAAGATGTGTAGAAAGTGGTGGTTTACAAAGATAGTGTAGAATGGAAGGTTGAGCAAAAACGTTAGCAGAGGCTTCGGCATTTATCGATGGTCTAGTAGGCCGGTCAGCCAATAAGGGCTATCCTGCGCCCTCAGTTTTTGAACGTGGTTACTTTGGTGGCTATGTGGCGTTGTTTGTCACTCTGTCGCTGGGAGCTGATGTGTGCGGTCGTCTCTATGTCGATTGTTGTTTTCGTAAGACAATGCTGTAGCAAAATGATCTACATCATTGTCGGTCACGGTAGAAACGTGTTTATTAGTCAACGTTGACAGGAAAATATCATGAGACGGCGTAATTTTAGTAATTTTGATTATATAGCTAGTTAGGACTTGGTAACATAGTGCGACGTAGGCCCTCTGCCTCGCATCTTCATACGTGAGGAAAGTTAAACCGAATGTTCAATAAGTAAACGCGGGAGTAAAATGTTACATTCTGATATATGGTTAATTGCGGTTCTTATTAAAATTAACAATATTTTCTTTGCTTAGTAGTTGTGACTTTTTTGAGGGGTGGGGGTTCGTAACTCATAATGTGAAACTTATAATGTAGTTACCGGCTTCAAATGTGTATTAAACGTTTGGAAACTTTGACAAAAGTAAATTTTCCAATTTTTGCTGTTTTCTTTGTCTACGTTGTCGTTCAACGTACCGCAGCATTTGCTTGTAACGAAGGCTGAACTTTGGTATTATTTGAGATAAAATTGAATTATCCGCTATATTAAATGTTTAACTGAGCTCAGTTATTAGGAATAATTTTTAAGAAATTTTGTTTGGACCAGAGATAGTTGTGTTTGTGGAGCGAGTACTTGTACATTTTGCGCCATGTGCGATTGACGTGGTTCACTGCACTTGGCGCTCATTGTTGGCTATTGTGTAATGTGTATCACATTGATTCGTAATGAAACTAATCTCAAACATTTTTTGTGTTCTTAGATAAGTTTTCTTTGTGACAGGTTTTGACACCACGTGCTGGACGGTGAATAAATGCTTAGATCTTGCCAGAAAAGTGAGAATAGAAATTTTGATTCAAAGGTGATAGATTTTGGTGCATTTCGTTTTTCTTCATAAATTATGGTTTGGTTTAATGGCTGTATTTGAAGTCTGATAGATACAGATTATTCCAGATCTATGGTTGCTTGGTTCACCACTATCGAACGGTTACAAGCGTTACCAGAAAAATACAAATGCTGAGTACATTTTATGATTTTTAGATTAAAGTTGGGGTTTAGTTACGAGTTACAAATCTGATAGGTTGTGTGGTACATGCTAATTATCATAAATCACACTAGGTAGTTTTCAGTTCAGCATTTAAATAATTAACAAAAATTAACTTCGATCATCTTTTGAAAGAAATTGTAAAGTTCTGTACTATGAGACGCTACGATGCAAGCAACTCATACTCTCATTTTTTGGGACTCTCACTTATAACGTTTAAACGTTATGAATACAGTGTTCTGGATGACAGTGTGTGACGAATGGTGATAGTAGTTTTGTGATTTTTGTGCCTTTCCTATCTACCGCATCCCAACAGTGTGGCACAACTAAATTTAGTTTAGAAGACCAATTTAAGTCCCGATTTGGAATTAATATCTTGTTTTATGTTGGATATTTGTCTAAAAGTTATGTGGATTTGACAAAACTCTGTTTCATCAATAAAGTGTTAAATATTCGTTTGACTTCACTATAGCAGTTTTCACTCTCATGTCCCAAAATAAAAGTAAGGAATGAATAACAGACCAGTTAAAATTTATGTAGAATAGGAGTAAGAGTAAGGGAGGAAAGTTAGTTAGATGTCAGGTTTAGCACAAAAGTTGCCCCCTCCCCCTCCCTCCCTTCCTTGGATCAAACAGTCAAGGTGTGTTACTGTCATAGGGAGCATTATTTGTGGCCCTACTTTTTATTTTGTGAATGCCGAAGTTAATACAAAGAGTTTGAGTTAACTTGTCGGGCCATGTAGAAGAATTTTACACTGCAAGAGGATCCGTATTGTGGTTTACCAAGACAAACTGAACTAGGTATGATGAAGATAAATTATCAAATAAATATCTCTGATGCCCTAAGAATAAATAATAATATAAAACAATAGCGAGTAATCGGTGGAAAATTGGCTTTAGGAATAACACACAGAAAAGAAGCTTTAATGCCGACTACTACAAGCGGAGCGTAATTTTACAACTGTTAAGACAAACGTGACAATTGCAAGGTTAAGTATTAGAATAGTGTTTACTCAATTTTCCTGGAAGCTTATGATTAACAGTGCAACCTGTCTAACTTCCTATTCAATTACTGCCATCTTCTGTGTCTGACTCTTACAACAGTTACCATAACTTTCCTTTCATTTATAATAAAGTTCTAGAGAAGACAAGGAAATATATTGTTTGGTATCTGTTTTACACCTTGCAGCTCACCCATATCGGTCTTGTCTCTTCGCATTCAGGTGACAGATCTCCGAAAGGTTAGACGCAATTTAACAGGGAACTGTTGCCTGGTCACCATATCTGTGACATTAACAGGTGAACTGACTGATTCAAAACTTCGGTTGAGTGGATAAAGCTTTTCCTTACTTTGAGCTTTAGTGGGCTGGTGGTCAAATGGCTTCGGAAGTGAAAATTGAGTCTCTTTTAGGTCTTGGTGGGTCATAGGGATCAGAGTTAAGTGGACCGTTCTTTGATAAGCGCAAAATGAGAAACCCCTTGGAGGTGTAAAGTGTCTGATATGGGAGACTTGTTTGGATCATGGTATATCTTACCTGGCTGATATATGAGGGGCGTTCAATAAGTAATGCAACACATGTTTTTTCCTCGGCCAATTTCGGTTGAAAAGATAGGGAGTTTATTGTGAGTCATCTTGCAATATTCCCGCCTTAGTCACTACAGTTCCATAGAGTTCCGATAGGTGGTGGCGCTATATGTAGCCTTCATAGTGGCGTCTGTAATGGAGGTACGATCAAAGCAGAGCTGCCACTGTGATTGTTTTGGCGGAAAACCAGAGCATCACAGACACTGATAGGTGCTTGCAGAATGTCGACGGAGACCTGTAAGTAAACAAAAGCACGGTGAGTCGTTGAGCGAGCTATCTATCATCATCGCATCAAGGTCACACAAATCCGTCCTATCTCTCGCCTACAGGCCGGCCGCGCACAGATGTGACCACTGCGATCTGTCCGTCGCCTCAAAAATGCAAGTGGGCTTCTCCATCCCCATGTCAAGGCATTAGCCTCTCACAAGTCTGCGCACTTGAGGGGAGCTCACAAAACTTCATTGGACTGTTCTTCAAATGGTTCAAATGGCTCTAAGCATTATGGGACTTAACGTCTGAGGTCATCAGTCCCCTAGACGTAGGACTACTTAAACCTAACTAACCTAAGGACATCACACACATCTATGCCCGAGGCAGGATTCGAACCTGTGACCGTAGCAGCCGCGTGGTTCCGGAGTGAAGCGCTTAGAACCGCTCGGCCACAGCGGCCGGCCCACCGTTCTTCATCATCCACCCTACACCCTGGATCTCTCACACTGAAACTGCCATCTGTGTGATCTAATGAGGAATGCACTGCTTGGTAAGCAGAACGTGGATGATGGGAGGTTATTGATGCAGCAAGACTTTGTTCCTACGTCGACCAGTGGAGTAATACCTTATAGGCGTTCCGGCCCTCCCAGTAATGTAGTACAGGGCCGTCGCATTAAGCAGTGATTACGTTGAAAAATAGTTTTGTAGGCAAAAGAATGGGAAATAACTTGGTGTATTGGAATCCTGAATAAAAGCAACCTGGATTCAGAAAAAAAAGTGTTGCATGACTTGTTAAACGCCCCGCGGAATACACGTTATAGGAACTCCCTCGGAGAGAAGCGTGTGGTCTCTGTCGTGGCTGTGTGTGTAGGAGGAAGTTAACACGATAATGACACCTGTGTCGAAGGGTCGGGAGTGGGGCGGATCCATCACGGCCATATCCGGCGCTAATGGGAGCCGGGCGTCCCGCGTGGCTCCTGATGAGATGGCTGCCCTGACCACCTCTGTGATCCACTCCTGGCGATGGCGACACGCTGCGCGGACCCACCGCGATGGTAATTACGATGACTATGGGTCATGACCGCGACCTCGCAGCGTAAGTACTTACAGGGCTGAGGCAAGCGGACTAGTGTCAAGTGAAAGCAGACTTCACATAGGGTTTTTCTGTTCAGTAATGTCTGTCATATAATATTAGCCGTCGAAAAAATAATGGACGGTTGAAGTGACAGGTTAAAATCAAAATACAGTGAGATGACAACAGATATGAGATAGCGATTTGCTCATACAGCATACGGATAACGGTAGAAGCGCTGACAAAAGGTATGAAAGGGTACAGCAATGGTGGAACTGTTATTTGCACTCAGATGATTCGATCGAAACGATTTCCGACGTAATTACGGTCACATGATGGGACATTCCATTTCGGAAATCGTCAGAGAATTAAATATTACGAAATCCACAGTTTCAAGACAGTGCCGAGATTAACAATTTTCAGGCATTACCTCTCACTACATACAACATAGTGGGTGGCCGTCCTCACTTAACGACCGAGCATCGGTATTTGCGTAGAGTTGTCAGTGCTAACAGACAAGCAACACAGTGTGAAATAGTTGCAAAAATCAATGTGTGACGTACGAAAGAAAATATCAATTCGGACATTGCGGCAAAATTAGGAGTTAATGGGTTATAGCAGCAGGCGACCGACGCGAGTGCCTCTGCTAACAGCACAACATCACCTGCAGCGCCTCTTCTGGGTTCGTGACCCTACTGATTGGTCCTTAGACCACTGGAAATGACCTGATCAGGTAAGTCCAAATTTTAGTAGGTAAGAGCTGATGGTATGGTTCGAGTGTGGCTCAGATCCCGCTAAGAAAATGGACCCAAGTTTTCAACAAGGCACTGTGCAAGCTGCTGGTGGCTCCATAGGGGTATGGGATGCGTTTACATGGAATGGATGAGTCCTCTGATCCAACTGAACCGATCATTGACTGGAATTGGTTAGGTTCAGATACTTGGAGACCATTTGCTGCCTTTCATGGATGTCATGTCCCCAGAGAATGATGGGATTCTTACGGGTAACAAAGCGCTTTGTCATTGAGCCACAATAGTTCGTGACTGTTTTAAAGAACATTCCGAATAATTCGAGCAAATGATTTGGCCACCCAGATCGCACTACCTGTATACCATCGAATATTTGTGGAACATAATCGAGAGTCAGTTCGTTTAGAAAACCCTGCAAAGGCTGCACTTTCGAAATTACGGACGGCTATAGAGGCAACGTAGCTCAATACTTCAGCAGAGGAATTCCAACGACTTTTTAAGTCCATTCCACGTCTTGCTGTAGCACTGTGCGGGGCAAAAGGAGATTCGACACGATTTTAGGAGCTGTCCCATGACATTTATCACCTCGTATCTGATCAAGATACATAAATTAGAGTGCGAACTGGTTGCTTTGGTACGCTGCAGATAGTGTACACCTGACACCAGCCGCTCATGTGACCGGCCACCGGTGACGTAATTCGTGGCAATGAATTTATGTGAAGGACAGTTTTATGGAATCAGGGCAGTAACGTGGTTCAATGTGGAGACATGATTGTATGAAGGTATCATGGAAGGACGTACACATTAACGCACTGCGACTGAGTTTCCCGATTTGTTGGTGTATCAATGTGACCATACAACGCGTTTTTGAAGCAGTGCATACCACTGTCAGCCACGTAACAAGGAGTAAGAGCGTTGCCCGTAAGAAAGATCCTACCGAGAGGGATCAGACGTGAGTGTCACACGTTGTCAATGGAAATCGGTTTGGACGTTGAGATAAATCGCTGTTCCGAATTCAATTTCCTTGAACGAGTTTCTGAGGGACGTTTAGAAGGGGGCGCCATATGACAGACAATTGAGGTCTAATATCTCGCAAAAACAATTTCTTTCAACAGTACGCAACGTTGCGTATTTCTATGGGCCGAACAACAGAGAAATCGGAGAGAAACTAACTGCTGACTTCAAATAGCTTGCCGAAAATAATGCCTCCGAATTTTTTCTAGCGTACGTTACTAACGTTCTACATCTTCATCTTCAACGTACACTCTTCATACTCATGTACCAACACCTGGCGAATAGCACAATTCTCAAAATGAGAGACCGGTTTGTTGATACTGAGAATTTACTCTCCTGCGTATGTAGTGAACAACAGCTAGATAATTATGTGAAGTGATGAGCGAGTAATATTTGTACTAGTGGTACCAGCAGTCATGCTTCATACGTATGTCTATGACACAGCGTCATTGAGAACAATGGATTTTCTCTTAATAATAACTTGAACAATTGGCTTGTAAATTCTTGTCTGTAATTACACTTCTAATTTCTATAACGGAAACAATATTGTGACCATCTACCGCCGAGGCACAGCCTTTCATCACAACACTGTTGTACTGACTCAGTTCTGATCAAATTACAAAGAAAAATTTTTAACTCTTATGATTCGTTGTACTGTAATTTTCATGTCATTGTAGCATATGATTGGCTTATGGATGAACAAGAACCATGTGATTGCATAGCGGGAAGAGAGCGGCTATTGGCTAGAAATGAGAACGTCCATATCTTAGTTCACTGATCTTCATTTATTATTCCCACAGTTCGCACATGCCTACAACAATCTACGTCGCACATTATTTACTAGTACCCAGCGGGCATAATTGTTTCTTAGAATTACAATTCAACTTCAGCTAGATTAACTCACACACAGCTAACTTAACACGCTATAGTCTCGTAAAATGAACTGACTATTGGTTTGTGGTGTCCTTCATAGCTTACAAGTTCTATTAGCCTACTGATTCAAACAGACACTCTGTGAAAATATCAGACTCTGAAAAAAAGAAAAAAAGAAAATCATTCTCATATACAACCTAACAAGAAAACTGTACTTCAGTATATTACATGACAAAGCTCGACTGAAGACACTTTAAATCAACAGAAATTAATCTGAAAATAATTATTATACTGCTACGGATCTCACCAAAATATTGGATTACCTGTCTCTACTGTTTTCTCTCATTTAATTTTAATCTCAATACACACGTCACTTACGTAACTATGTAGTGATCATGGCAACTTACCTATGCGCCGTATCCCCTGGTGCTATTTTCTATACATTTCCTTTTCTCACATTATGTATCTTGATGAGCTCAGTATTTCACAGATAACATTATTCCTTACAAAATTAATCTCTGGAGTGACCATGCTCATTTTGCAGTGCTGTTTGACCGTGGTGGACCCGCTGGGAAGATGGCTAATGTAATCACCCTCTTGTGCTCACGGAGTACAAAATGAAAATTTCACACGATATTACTAAGCTAAATTAGCTTTAACACTTTAAGTTTCGCACTCAGGCAGTTACCATGGTTGTTTGTCCGTGCGGAATCCTACCTTTATTCTCATTATATCAAAAAAATTTAATTTACTGAAAATGATATTTCCTCACACGTCTTTCTTAAATAATCTGACTTAGAAACTAACAAACGCTAATATTTCAAATTTCATCTATCACACACGCTAATATTTCAGCTTTCATCTATCACACGCAGTTATTTTCTAATCACGTCCAACATAGATGGACCATTGGTCTGGAACAACATTCCCAGATTTGCCTACCTGAAAACATATCAAAATTCTGAAAATCACGCCCCCCCCCCTCATCTGTTTCTCATAATTGTTATTCTGAAAATAAGAAACACTATTTGTTACTACCGGCTTAAGTACTTCACATTCATACCAGTCTGCAGAAAAATATTTGTAATACACGATTAAGTTAACCGTTCAGATCAGGATCCAGCGCCAGTGTGGTGGAATATCGCTGTGCACAACTGAATCCGGTCAGTGGTGGGGGCATCCTATTGGTACGTAGCCCAGTCATAGTCCAGACTCTCCACTTATTTTGAAATAGCAGTGCTCTTTGGTTTACTTGGCGTGAGGAAGAGACTGATCAACTATTACGAGTTCCTGCACATGCACTATCTATGATTTCGTGCACCTGCCTCCACGAAGACGACACACGCCGCATTCAACCATAAAACAGTGTAATTGAGGACGTGACAATCAATTGGGATGGAGTGTGCACATTCAAATCAAAGAATCCACATAGTCATTCTCTTCAACTTTGACCACCAGTAACCATGTATTGAATAAATGTTTCCAAATCGTGTTCTGACAAGAAAAGCAATCCAATATAACTGTGAGGGTTGTAACAAATGTTCAAATGTGTGTGAAATCTTATGAGACTTAACTGCTAAGGTCATCAGTCTCTAAGCTTACACACTACTTAACCTAAATTATCCTAAGGACAAACACACACACCCATGCCCGAGGGAGGACTCGAACCTCCGCCGGGACCAGCCGCACAGTCCATGACTGCAGATCCTCAGACCGGTTGTAACAGTACCCTCTCAATATTGTCTAGCACAATGTTTCAAATGATAAAGAAGCCAGAACCCCACCCTTCGTTGCAGCGCGTCATCACTGTCAGAATTAAGTCCTCGGAGGTGTTCTTCAAACATACAAAAACCGGTTGCGGCGAGGTCGGGGCTGTATGGAGGATGATCGAGGACAGTGAGCCAAAGGCGTCGGATTCTTGATGATGTAGTAGCGCTCTTGTGTGATCTGGCAGTGTCGTGATGAAAGTGAGGGTACTTCATGGGTGGACGAACTTTTCATACTTTCTGATTTCCGAGGGTCTCGCAGTACCTTGAAGAGTTTATGGTGGTGCCTTTAGGCACTAATTCCGAATGCATGACACCTTGAATATCAAAGGGCATTGTGAGAGTAGCTTTACCTGCTGATCATTTTTAAGTCGGTGATACTTTGTGGAGAACTCCGCGCTCTCTAAAAGAGGCCAAAATGCTGAATCTAGCTTTCTTCACCTGTCAGAATGTTGTGGAGGAATCCATCAATTTCACGTCAAAAACTCAAAAGAAATTGTTGACAGATTTCCAGTCTGTTCCATGTCGGGACTGATTATTCGTAGCACCCATCGTGCTGAAAGTTTTCTGTACAAATGATTGCCTCTACGAGTTCTGGTAATATGCCACACTTATCTCTGTCTCTGTGTTGTCGGACTATTTTTTATGATGAGTTCATCAACCCGATTTCGACGAGTGTTATTAGTTGCGTTACGACAACCATTTCCCGCATTACGCGAACAACCCGACGCCGCGCATTACTGATGTCGACACAACAATCATTATATACAGCTTTCAGTCTTCCATGGATTTAATTTAGAAGCACTTTTCTGCGGTTAGACAGTCGTTTACAGCATGCTGTTTGTCACTAACTGACATGCTTGTATTTACTCATCGCTGTGTTACCGCTACAGTTTTGTGCCCTCGAACTGCGGAGCATTGCAGCTTGCGGCAGCGAAGCGTTAAAGTCGACGGAGTAATATGCATGAAATGTAATGCCAATTACAGTGAACACGAACCACCATGTTTATTTGATCACTCTCAGTACTAAGTGTAGTTCTTTCTTCTACGTCTACATGGTGAGTATTCAGCAGACACTACTGTTTTCACACGGCTGCGCGCATACGTTCCTGGTCTGAAGATCATTCGTGCATCCTGTCGCATCTCGACCTATCAGCCAAGTCATCCGATCTTATTTCCAAAGAATATGTCTGGACTACCTGAAAACCTGCTGCCGTTGGGTAGATACACGGGTTCCAATTTCCATTGAGTGACATCAGATGGTTGTGTTGTGATAAACTTTAAAGACTCCCTTTCTTGCTGACTTGAGGCTTTTATCAAGGTAGGCATGGTTTTACGCGGTATTAGGGTAAGTAAGTTGTGGTCCGCTTCTGGAATCAAGCACATCATCTAAGTACCAAGGAGGCAATAGTACTAAGCAAAATGGTCATATTACACTACTGGCCATTAAAATTGCTACACCAAGAAGAAATGCAGATGATAAACGGGTATTCATTGGACAAATGTATTATACTAGAACTGACATGTGCTTACATTTTCACGCAATTTGGGTGCATAGATCCTGAGAAATAAGTACCCAGAACAACCACCTCTGGCCGTAATAACGGCCTTGATACGCCTGGGCATTGAGTCAAACAGAGCTTGGATGGCGTGTACAGGTACAGCTGCCCATGCAGCTTCAACACAATACCACAGTTCATCAAGAGTAGTGACTGGCGTATTGTGACGAGCCAGTTGCTCGGCCACCATTGACAAGAGATTTTCAGTTGGTGTGAGATCTGGAGAATGTGCTGGCCAGGGCAGCAGACGAACATTTTCTGTATCCAGAAAGGCCCGTACAGGACCTGCAGCATGCGGTCGTCCATTATCCTACTGAAATGTAGGGTTTCGCAGGGATCAAATGAAGGGAAGAGCCACGCGTCGTAACACATCTGAAATGCAACGTCCACTGTTCAAAAGTGACGTCAATGCGAACAAGAGGTGACCGAGACGTGTAACCAATGTCACCCCATACCATGACGCTGGGTAATACTCCAGTAAGGCAAAGACGAATACACGCTTCCAATGTGCATGTCGCCAAACACGGGTGCGACCAGCATGATGCTGTAAACAGAACCTGGATTCATCCGAAAAAATGACGTTTTGCCATTCGCGCACCCAGGTTCGTCGTTGAGTACACCATCGCATGCAGCGTCAAGGGAACCGCAGCCATTGTCTCCGAGCTGATAGTCCATGCTGCTGCATACGTCGTCGAATTGTTCGTGCAGATGGTTGTTGTCTTGCGAACGTCTCCATCTGTTGACTCAAGATTCGAGATGTGGCTGCACGAATCGTTACAGCCATGCGGATAAGATGCCTGTCATCTCGACTGCCAGTGATACGAAGCCTTTAGGATCCAGCACGGCGTTCCCGTATTACCCTCCTGAACCCACCGATTCCATATTCTGCTAACAGTCATTGGATCTCGACCAAGGCGAGCAGCAATGTCGCGATACGATAACCCGCAATCGCGATAGGCTACAATCCGACCTTTTATCAAAGTCGGAAATGTGATGGTACGCATTTCTCCTCCTTACACGAGGCATCACAACAACGTTTCACCAGGCAACGCCGGTCAACTGCTGTTAGTGTATGAGAAAGTGGTTGGAAACTCATGTCAGCACACTGTAGGTGTCGCCACCGAGGGCAACCTTGTGTGAATGCTCTGAAAAGCTAATCATTTGCCTGTAACAGCATCTTCTTCCTGTCGGTTAAATTTCGCGTCAGTGGAACTTCATCTTCGTGGTGTAGCAATTTAATGGCCAGTAGTGTATCAGTAATGATGCTGAACGGTTGCAGTTATTTGAATCTAAGAAGTCTGTGACGGTATATCATGTTTCAAAAGGTACACGTAGCTATATTGGCACATACCTCAGTCATTACAAGGACGAAATCTGTCTTGGTTAACATATAAAGGCGGCTAAAATTAAATCATTGCGGAAAGACGGCGGCTTGCAATTCCCTTGATGTTCAAACGAAGCCTCAGAAAGGAGGAAAGCTGGAGCTGTGAAAGATTCACAAAATCGCTGCTTTACCTGGCGATTCCCTTAATACCGACTATATTTCAGTCCGCAGTATTGGTGCACAAGAAGAAGACATGGAAGCGACCAATTAATACATACCCTAAATGTCATGGGCATTTAACCATTAAATGCAGGTGGACTTTTGAGGAAATATTTTTAATACAGACCACTGCAAGACACTGCGTTCTTACAATACTAATAACGCTGGAAGCAATTACAGTTCCTATAACACAACAAGGCCACAGCATCAGCTGGTAAGTTGTCTTGCTGACCCATTTGGTACCATCTAACAAAGCAGTATTCCCCCCCACAACGCAAGTTTCTCTTACGAAGTGTGTGTGTTGTGCCTTACGTACGAATATTGAGGACCAGCGACTATTGTGAGTATAATGCGTCCTGTGCTCTTGCTGCTGATGAAAGAGAAGAAACACTTTGGGCTGAAATACTCTAAAATGACAGCCAAATACTGAAAGGTACCCTGGTGGGAACTATATAAATGATTGATTGTGTTGGCATAACTTAAGTGTTCTAACAACATTTATTTTTCAAAAAAAAGGAAGAAAAACAGACATAAATTATGCTAAACGAGTTATTGATTGAATACCGTAAACAACTAACAGGTGGTTTAGAAATACACTGGACAAGAATCCTGTGTTGGCAAAGACGGTTTAACTCTGTCTCTAAAAAATGTCGATAACGCAATCTGAATTGATCTGACGCCGAGCAGACTTCGATTGATCAATTCTACTGTACTTTCTCTACATAGGTGCAGCTGAGAGCAAGTGGCGATTGAGATCTGTACACTCTGACAACGCCGGAGTGGCAGTATGTTACGCTGTTTGCTTCGTGCGGCGATGTAACTTGCAGCTGGTTGGATGGTTCCGGTGGAGGTGAGATGTGAGGCGGCGCCTGTGAACTGAACGCGGCCATAAAAGAATTGCAAAAATCTCACGGTCTAGCGATCAGGCAGATGGATCGCAATTTACTCTCTTCCAGAGCCCAGAAATCACTGTAGATTTCAGTGTGTGCCACACCCGTTCGTTGGTAGAACCAAGGACCAATTCGGCACAAGGATACCAAACGTCAAGACTGGTATACCATATACGAATAAGTGTGCCCTGGGCAAACGAGTAGTCCGAGACGTTTGAAGTCACACTGTCGGTATAGTAAGAAATTCACCATAGGCTCCCCAGTCCAATCTACTCACAAGAGAAGTCAGTCTCAGGACAGGTCCCAAGTACCAACCACACATGTCAGAGTCTCCACTAGATGTGCTTCCCAGACCGAAGTCCTGCGCTCGAGAGCTTCGCACCTCTCCAGGAAAAAATCCGTTTTCCCGCAAAGTGCACGAAAGACGCCGTCTTCACCCCAGCTTGAGCCAATCACAGGGCTCTAGAGGCGCTAAATCTACCCTCCCACTCGACAGCACAAACTCATGTGGAACCAGAGCAAGAGCTAAGAAACCTGCATCTCTGAAAAATATGAAATCCCCCATTACCGGCTAGTTTAAGTTTTCGCGGAGGGGGAAAATGATTTTCTCTGAGGTCGCTTCGCTTCCCATGGCAACAAGTGAACAGATAAAGATCTTTATCTAAATCGCCGGTGCCTTGGAGCTTGTTAGTCCTAGCTATGAGGTGTAATAAAGATTCTGTCTCTATATGTTTCTCAGATGCCGGATTTTTCTTCTACAGTCGAGGCGGTCAGGGAAGTGGTTCACTTGCATATTTGCACATTCGACGAACATGAAACCTTGTGAATTTCTATTACGTGTGGCTCTGTACACAATTCCCGGCATACGACTCCACTGTGTAGACATGTTTCTTCAGACTGTCGCTTTCCAGGTTACTGCTGGTGCAGCGACATGTATTCCAGCATTGTTGTGATGGAGACTTGTCTCGATAAGGGCTACCCTGTCTGCCCTGTACGGCTGTGGGCCTGGTCAGCAAGATTTACTAAGGGATGGGCTCGCCGCCAATTTCTTTCAACTCCCAAGATGCCATTTCTACAAGCTAAGAACCATAAAACTACCTCACGTTTATAGCGTCTTACCAGGATCCTCCATCGTCTGCTCAGGCCGTTAACTTTCTAGAGTCTCGCTCAAGGTGTGTTAGGTTGTAACAAAATCTGTAATAGTTTTCCATATATGAAAAATAGTTGAGAGAGTAACTTGTCCTCTCTCAATATCATTTCAAGATTTTGTTTCAGCTCTGTTACAGTTACTCGATAATTAGCGTGTGAGTCTGATACATTTGCTGGGAATGGAGAATTGTTTCATTTCTCGCTTGAAGGGAGTGAGGTTTGATGATCGGTATTTCATCAGTGGGCCTGCTGAAGGCTTTCATAGTGTCCCAAAAGTGGGGAACGGCAATCGCGTGTGTTCACTTTTACATAAATGGTTCTGTTGGGGGGGGGGGGGGGGGTTGGTTTGTGGGATTAAAGGGACCAGACTGCTAAATGGTTCTGTTACCCGAACTGTTAAAGTGATCATCCCTGTGAGCTAATCTGTCTGCCATTGGTGCAGTGTCTCCAGGCGACACAACGTACGGCTTTGTATACTTGAGGGTGAAACTTTCTTTTTCGTCTGCACACAAAAAGTGTCGCCCACTGCTGCGATGCTGGTGTAAGAAAGTTCTTTGCTTTCTTCCACAAAATACGAACAGTCCAATCATAGTAAGAGGGTACAGACAGTGATATTCATGGAAAAGAGAGATTTCGGAAAGGGTATCAACCTAATGAATCATAATGCCGCATTATTCAATAGCTGAGTGGGAAGATGCTATTGTTTTCCTCTGTTTTACATACGAAAGGGAACATGTTCTTTAGTCAGATTGGCAGTGAGATGCTGTTCTCCTCCTCCGGTGGGTCTTGGGGACTGTGGAGACTTTAGGAGGGTGGTTGGGTGAGGGAGGACTCGCCTCCTGGCCCTTGTCTAGTGCAGACGAGTGCCTTCTCGTTGAACTTCAAGGATGTTAGTTTCGCTCAGGCAACAGCGTAATCCATTTTCTAAGCATTTTGAATTTAATTCATGTGGTTACACATTTCCAATCCTCAGTTTTTCGTATTAAATATTTGTGTTATATACCTCTCTTCTGCGAGATGCCCACATGTGGATGTATTATTCATTTTTGCTTCCAGTGGTCTTCGAATTTAACGTTAGTCGCACGGACTTTACACTGCTTCTATTTTAGTTTATTACATGGTTAATAGTTTTGTTCTGTATTATTCACTGTCATTTGTTCTGTTGATTGTATTATACAAAAATTTCGTGTTCTGCATCTGACTTAACGTATTCAGATACCGTATACCAAACAACTTCCGAATTGTTAGCATTTATTTATTTATTTAGCTTATGGCATGTAACACATCATATAAAAAAAAGACATAAAAATCATAAGACACAGAAATAAAGAGTAGTCACAGTGTATAACATATAGTTGTAGATATAAAAGTATTTAAAATAGTGTATATAACAAACAAAAGTTCACAAACAAACATCCAGATTTGTGACATAGTCTATTGCACTTTCAGTCGCGGTCAGAAACTCATTGGGGTCTCCTGCAAAACGTCTCAGAGGGCAATCTTCCACGATGTGACGAATCGTCTGCCGGTCCGCACCGCAGTCACATCTCGGGGAGGTGATTTTACCCCACCTGTGGAGGCTGTCTGCACATCTGCCGTTATTTGTCGGAATTCGATTCAAAGTCGCCCAAGTTTTCCTTGGCAAATTGAATCCTGGTGGTTGGACATTGATACATGGCATATTCTGCAGGTTTTGGGGCACAGATTCTCTCCACCGCGTTTTCCAGAGGTTGCCATAATCCGGGTTGAGAGGATGCGTATTTTTTGCGTTTTTTAAAGAGGGGTGTCTGGAGCGCAATCTGTTCATCTCCAGGGCGGGAACATCCTTATGGATTGGCAGTTTCTCGTTGTTCAGCACTTTTCCATACTCGCGTAAGGGAGCGTTCTCTCTGCGCAGGTCCGGTGGGAGAATGTTGCTCAGTATAGGTAGCCAGTGTAAAGGCGTTGGCTTTATTGTTCCTGATATCATCCTCATTGTGTAGTTTAGTTGAGCATCGATCAAGCCTGTGTGTTTACTGTTTAGCCATACCGGTGCGGCATATTCTGCTGTTGTGTAGACAAGTCCCAGAGCCGAAGATCTCAGTACAGCCGCGGAAGAGCCCCACGTAGTCCCACATAGCTTCTGTATGATATTATTTCGAGTTTTAAGTTTTGCGGCTATATTACGTAGGTGTTCCTTGAATGTTAGGGTTCTATCAAAGGTGACGCCTAGATATCTGGGGTAATTATTATGGTTTAGCAGCCTGTTTTCGAAATGAACGTTGAGCTTTCTTTTTGATTGGGCATTGTCGAGGTGAAAGCATGTCACCTCCGTTTTTGTCGCGTTTGGCCGTAATCTCCACCTTCGGAAGTAATCTCCCAGCTTTGTTAGATCCGCAGTTAATGTGTTTTCCCCATTGATCTGCCTCTTGCAGCTATTGCCCAGTCGTCGGCATATCCGAATTTTTGAGAAGTGGTTTCAGGTAAGTCAGATATGTAGAGGTTAAACATCAATGGCGCCAGAACGGAGCCTTGTGGTAAACCATTGTTGAGCTTCATTTGGTCACTTTTTAAGTCGCCCATTATGACTCTGAAACTTCTATCTGTGAGCATGTTATCAATGCAGACCCCTCAATGACAAACCTAACCAGCTACGTTTTTGGGATGTTTGATCATTTGTTACGAGTGCCCGTTGTCTGCAACGCAAATCACTGTTTTAAAATGTGCAAAAGATTCGCAGGTGGTAACGAGTATCGAACACTCATATGTTTTTATAACAAGAATATTTGGTACAGAAGCTATTGATCCTTATTTCGACCTCTTCCAGGTCTGTTAATTGCGCCACTATTCATGTTAACTGTGTCATGCGGCTCATAAAGAAACTTGGCGTTTAATTTCCGCAGACGCCATGTCAGCTAATTACGACGCCAAAATACGTCTTCTGTACTTGCATGCAGGCGTCGTTTCAGATCGCGCCACGCCGTTGTTTGAGGAAGCTGGAGATTCTGGTGTGCCTGTTTTGTGAACTTCTGACGGATCCGTGAGAACGATTCTCCGATACGCTTCACATTTTCATCAGACGTGCGTCGTTGATGTGAGCTCTTCTCTTTGTATATGCAACCAACTTCTAAAAATTTTTATACCAGTCATAAATCTGCTCGCGGAGAGGCGGCTTCTTGCTGGATCGACGGCGGAATGTACGCTGCAATACGCCGCGCATTTTCGAACACCCAAAATGGTCTGTCTTGTAGTGTAGCCACCATGTTGCTGGGTGTGTCAAAACACTGAACCGTGTTCTGTCCAGTGACAGGCGCAATGTGTTTTTAATAGTTTGTGTACAGTAAATAATAGAAACATTTTGTTTCTTTTTGAATGCCCTATATTTTGCGGGCCTGTTTTATGAACTGAACATCATATAGTCACAGGTACGGAAACGGTAAATGTAGGTGGATATAAGCTTCCAGCTCATGTAAGTAGAATAATTTCAGAGAGAGAATAGGTTGCCAAATGTGTTAAAATATTTCATAGTGTGAAAAACTTTGGAAACTAAAAAATAAATTGTATAGAGCAACATATATACTACTGGCCATTAACATTGCGGTCCCGGCGGAGGTTCGAGTCCTCCCTCCGGCATGGGTGTGTGTGTTTGCCCTTAGGATAATTTTGGTTAAGTACTGTGTAAGCTTAGGGACTGATGACCTTAGCAGTTAGGGCCCATAAGACTTCACACACATTTTTTGAACATTAACATTGCTACACCAAGAAGAAATGCAGATGATAAACGGGTATTCATTGGACAAATATATTATACCAGAACTGACATGCGATTACATTTTCACGCAAATTGGGTGCATAGATCCTGTGAAATCAGTACCCAGAACAACCATCTCTGGTCGTAATAACGGCCTTGATACGCCTGGGCATTGAGTCAAACAGAGATTGGATGGCGCGTACAGTTACAACTGACCCATGGAGGTTCAACACGATACCACAGTTCATCGAGAGTAATGACTGGCGTATTGTGACGAGCCAGTTGCTCGGCCACCATTTACCAGACGTTTTCAGTTGGTGAGATATCTGGAGAATGTGCTGACCAGGGCAGCAGTCGAACATTTTCCGTACCCTACCTGCAACATGCGGTCGTGCATTATCCTGCTGAAATGTGGGGTTTCGCAGGGACCGAATGAAGGGTAGAGCCACGGGTCGTAACAGATCTGAAATGTTACGTCCACTGTTCAAAGTGCCGTCAATGTGAACAAGAGGTGACAGAGACGTGTAACCAAATGGCACCCCGTAACATCACGCCGGGTGGGACGCTAGTATGGCGATGACGAATACACGCTTCCAATGTGCGTTCACCGCGATGTCGCCAACCACGGATGCGACCATCATGATTCTGTAAACAGAACCAGGATTCATCCGAAAAAATGACGTTTTACCATTCGTGCAGCCAGGTTCGTCGTTGAGTACACCATTGCAGGCGCTCCTGTCTGTGATGCAGCGTCAACGGTAACCGCTGCGATGGTCTCCGAGCTGATAGTCCATGCTGCTGCAAACGTCGTCGAACTGTTCGTGCAGATGATTGTTGTCTTGCAAACGTCCCCATCTGTTGACTCAGGGACAGAGACGTGGCTGCACGATCCGTTACAGCCATGCGAATAAGATGCCTCTCATCTCGACTGTTAGTGATACGAGGCCGTTGGGATCCAGCACGGCGTTCCGTATTACCTTCCTGAACCCATCGATTCCATATTCTGCTAACAGTCATTGGATCTCGACCAAGGCGAGCAGCAATGTCGCGATACGATAAACCGCAATCGCGATAGGCTACAATCCGACCTTTATCAAATCGGAAACGTGATGGTAGGCATTTCGTTTCTTTACACGAGGCATCACAACAACGTTCCACCAGGCAACGCCGGTCAACTGCTGTTTGTATATGAGAAATCGGTTGGAAACTTTCCTCATGTCAGGACGTTGTAGGTGTCGCCACCGGCGCCAGCCTTGTGTGAATGCTCTGTAAAGCTAATCATTTGCATATCACAGCATCTCCTTCCTGTAGGTTAAATTTCGTGTCTGTAGCACGTCATCTTCGTGGTGTAGAAATTTTAACGGCCAGTAGTGTAATAATAATAATAATAATAATAATAATAACAATGCATTGAGATACGTACTATACAACTTGCGGTTACGATACTCAGCATAACTAGGCCATGGTGATAACTCATACAAATAGTAACATTATTCGCAAAGCACGTTGCTAGTCCTGCTGGTAACATAACGGCCTAACGAAATGTAATGGACATGAACGAGGCAAGAGTAATAGTTGGTACTAATCTATGGGACCATTGGAAGACGGTACACAGAAAATAGGTTTCGCATCTAGTAGATGAAGTGATGCGAATAAACTGATGCCTACGACGTGGAAAGGGTTTCTTTCACAGCTGACCAATCTTCCATTTCTACTATTGTAGTAGGACGATTAAGATGCCGGATACCTTTCCACCTGGACTACACTTACCAAATAAAAAACATGTGTCTCAACCCAGGATCGAACCTACGACCTCCTGCATGCTAATCCCAAACTGTACCCACTGCACCAACCGTGTAGCTAAGTAACGTGTGTTGACATGTGGTTACAGTGTTGCCAAATTCCCACTCTTTGACATTCTTTTTCTGCCGGATATACTCGCCGGCCGAAATTTTGTGACAGGAGTAACCCATCGAACTACAGACCTATATCATTGACGTCGGTTTGCAGTAGGGTTTTGGAGCATATACTGTATTCAAACATTATGAATCACCTCGAAGGGAACGATCTATTGATACGTAATCAGCATGGTTTCAGAAAACATCTTTCTTGTGCAACGCAGCTGGCTCTTTATTCGCACGAAGTAATGGCCGCTATCGACAGGGGATGTCAAGTAGATTCCGTATTTCTAGTTTTCCGGAAAGCTTCTGACACCGTTCCTCACAAGCGACTTCTAATCAAGCTGCGGGCCTATGGGGTATCGTGATTTCCTGTCAGGAAGGTCGCAGTTCGTAGTAATAGACGGAAAATCATCGAGTAAAACTGAAGTGATATCAGGTGTTCCCCTAGGGAAGCGTCCTGAGACCTCTGCTATTCCTGATCTATATAAATGACCTGGTTGACAATCTGAGCAGTTCCCTTAGGTTGTTCGCAGATGATGCTGCAATTTACCGTCTAGTAAGGTCATCCGAAGACCAGTATCAGTTGCAAAGCGATTTAGAAAAGATTGCAGTATGGTGTGGCAGGTGGCAGTTGACGCTAAATAACGAAGGGTGTGAGGAGATTTACATGAGTTCTAAAAGTAATCCGTTGGAATTCGATTACTCGATAAATAGTACAATTCTCAAAGCTGTCATTTCAACTAAGTACCTGGGTGTAAAAATTACGAACAACTTCAGTTGGAAAGACCACATAGATAATATTGTGGGGAAGGCGAGCCAAAGGTTGCGTTTCATTGGCAGGAGACTTAGAAGATGCAACAAGTCCACTAAAGAGACAGCTTACACTACACTCGTACGTCCTCTGTTAGAATTTTGCTGCGCAGTGTGGGATCCTTACCAGCTGGGATTAACGGAGGACATCGAAAGGGTACAAAAAAGGGCAGCTTGTTTTGTATTATCACGTAATAGGGGAGAGAGTGTGGCAGATATGATACGCGAGTTGGGATGGAAGTTTTTAAAGCAAAGACGTTTTTCGTTGCGGCGAGATCTACACTCCTGGAAATGGAAAAAAGAACACATTGACACCGGTGTGTCATACCCACCATACTTGCTCAGGACACTGCGAGGGGGCTGTACAAGCAATGATCACACGCACGGCACAGCGGACACACCAGGAACCGCGGTGATGGCCGTCGAATGGCGCTAGCTGCGCAGCATTTGTGCACCGCCGCCGTCAGTGTCAGCCAGTTTGCCGTGGCATACGGAGCTCCATCGCAGTCTTTAACACTGGTAGCATGCCGCGACAGCGTGGACGTGAACCGTATGTGCAGTTGACGGACTTTGAGCGAGGGCGTATAGTGGGCATGCGGGAGGCCAGGTGGACGTACCGCCGAATTGCTCAACACGTGGGGCGTGAGGTCTCCACAGTACATCGATGTTGTCGCCAGTGGTCGGTTGAAGGTGCACGTGCCCGTCAACCTGGGACCGGACCGCAGCGACGCACGGATGCACGCCAAGACCGTAGGATCCTACGCAGTGCCGTAGGGGACCGCACCGCCACTTCCCAGCAAATTAGGGACACTGTTGCTCCTGGGGTATCGGCGAGGACCATTCGCAACCGTCTCCATGAAACTGGGCTACGGTCCCGCACACCGTTAGGCCGTCTTCCGCTCACGCCCCAACATCATGCAGCCCGCCTCCAATGGTGTCGCGACAGGCGTGAATGGAGGGACGAATGGAGACGTGTCGTCTTCAGCGATGAGAGTCGCTTCTGCCTTGGTGCCAATGATGGTCGTATGCGTGTTTGGCGCCGTGCAGGTGAGCGCCACAATGAGGACTGCATACGACTGAGGCACACAGGGCCAACACCCGGCATCATGGTGTGGGGAGCGATCTCCTACACTGGCCGTACACCACTGGTGATCGTCGAGGGGACACTGAATAGTGCACGGTACATCCAAACCGTCATCGAACCCATCGTTCTACCATTCCTAGACCGGCAAAGGAACTTGCTGTTCCAACAGGACAATGCACGTCCGCATGTATCCCGTGCCACCCAACGTGCTCTAGAAGGTGTAAGTCAACTACCCTGGCCAGCAAGATCTCCGGATCTGTTCCCCATTGAGCATGTTTGGGACTGGATGAAGCGTCGTCTCACGCGGTCTGCACGTCCAGCACGAACGCTGGTCCAACTGAGGCGCCAGGTGGAAATGGCATGGCAAGCCGTTCCACAGGACTACGTCCAGCATCTCTACGATCGTCTGCATGGGAGAATAGCAGCCTGCATTGCTGCGAAAGGTGGATATACACTGTACTAGTGCCGACATTGTGCATGCTCTGTTGCCTGTGTCTATGTGCCTGTGGTTCTGTCAGTGTGATCATGTGATGTATCTGACCCCAGGAATGTGTCAATAAAGTTTCCCCTTCCTGGGACAATGAATTCACGGTGTTCTTATTTCAATTTCCAGGAGTGTATTTACGATATATCAGTCACCAACTTCCTCTGCCGAATGCAAAAATATTTTGTTGAGCCCAACCTACATAGGTAGGAATGATCATTAAAATAAAATACGAGAAATCAGAGCTCGAACAGAAAGGTTTAGGTGTTCGATTTTCCCGTGCGCTGTTCGGGATTGGAATAGTAGAGAGATAGTATGATTGTGGTTCGATGAACCTTCTGCCAAGCACTTAAATGTGAATTGCAGAGTAATCATGAAGATGTGGATGTATCGCTGACATGTGAGGAGTCGCGCCGCGAAGCCCGAGTGCGCGAATTTCGCCTCCTCCTGTATATTTTGCAGACTATAGGTTGTCAAATGTCTTGTGATCAAGCTTTAGAGGGTAAGTAGTTGTCTGTGGCAACCTCTTACAGAATAATGCATAAATTATTGACGATAGTGAATGAGTAATAGTAAGTTACTCTTACGTTGAATAATACTGAAAACAATAACCTCCCCGTATAAAGGAGATCTATTTCATTCCTCCACGCAGCAGAACTGGTAGATCGCAATGAAGTGGCTCACATTCCAGGAGTGTGGAACGTTAGCTTTAAAGCAATTCCAGGTGAAATTGCATCAATTACGGGCACTTAGCGTGAAGTTACTCCACGGAGCATGTCATTAGGCCAGATGACTGTGTTGTAGACGCCCTCCTAGTGCTTGTTCACGGTCTGCGCCACTAATTAACGTGATGCGCGCCAGGTTCTAATTAGTGAACAAACGGTCGCTGCTCGACACAGCGGTGCGAGGTGGAGCCGCTCCCGGCTGGCCTTCACCCCTCCCAAGACAATGGGCTGAGGCACTCATTTGCGAATCGTTAAGAGAGCGAGCTCACAGAAAACTCATCTGCAACTTAATACGAAGCGTTCGTCGTTCTAAACAAGTGGTACCCAGCCATTACGACACCGTTACCTCTGAAAGCTAAGAACTATCGTCCAATACCCGGAGACATGTTCAACGTATAATTAAGGCGTAAGAGGAAAAAAATGTAACAGTTTTAGTGACTAAAAGCAAATAATACACTGACCAGTATGAAAAATGTTGAACCATAGAAAACCATTACTTTATTTAATAAAATGTGTAGATAAGTTCATCACGTGACCGCTACGGTCGCAGCTTCGAACCCTACACTGGGCATGGATGGGTGTGATGTCCTTAGGTTAGTTAGGTTTAAGAAGTTGTAAGTTCTAGGGGACTGATGACCTCAGATGTTAAGTCCCATAGTGCTCAGAGCCATTTGAACCATTTGTGCATCACGTAGCGAGTATTAAGTGATTAAATTTTCAATGCAGTCGGGACTGCTGTTCATCTATAACATCAGCTAGAGGCGGGAATCTCAGGGGCGATAGTAATCGTTTGTATGCTCTGTAGCATGGATGCAAACAGCCACCGAATCCATACCAGAAACAGAATATATTGTTAGTTCATGGAGTTACTAAATGGACGCTGGTTTGAAACTACGAGTTTCCTATCACATCCCCAAGATAGGTACGACAAGTGAAAGAGGGAAAGAGACAGGGAGAGGGATTTACGTGTGTGTGGTAAATCCCTTCCCAGGAAAATTTCGTTCCTACATACATCCTCTGTGTTACCACGGATGACGTCTCACTGATCTCATTTGTACTAATATTGCAATACATACGAAGGCCTAGTTGCTTCCACCGCCCACCGCCCTTATTGGAACGCACACTTTCTGAATAATGAAATTACAATGAAATGAACACCCTAAGTTGCTTACAGGCGTTGACATACGTCAACGGGGACAGATCAAAATGTGTGCCCCGACCGGGATCTCCTGCTTACATGGCAGACGGTCAATCCATTATTTTTTATTTTTATTTATTTATTTATTTTTGCATTTTGTTCGTTATTGATTGTTGTGTTTGATCGTTGCGGACGTCGCAAGACATCCTGTTCAAGTTCGGTGGTTGATCATTCCACTCAGTTTTTTATTAAACAGGCCAACCGGCTCTCTGACCGAACACGCTGAGCTACCGTGCCGGCATCCGTCTGAGCCACCGAGGACACTGAGGACAGTGCGACTGCAGGGATTTATCTCTGGCACGCCTCCCGCGAAATCCACGTTCTCAACGTATTGTCCCACACAACATTCGTAGTGCCCCCGCCCATTATACTCATAACTTGCGGCGCGTTGCCTAATCCCGTAAGAGTTCGGGCGTCTGACATGTAAGCAGGAGATCCCGAGTTCGAGTACCGGTCTGGGCACACATTTTCATCTGTCCCCGTTGACTTATGTCAACGCCTCTAAGCAGCTTAGGGTGTTCATTTCATTGTAATTTCATTCTAACGAGCTGCTTGGTCACCGAAAGAACGGATACCGTCTTAGTAAGTTTCTGAATAATGTTCACCAACCAGCGGTCTTCTATAGTTGTTGACTCCTGCGCAGAAAACAGCAGGTAGCTCGTGAACTTCTTATTTTGAGGCTGTAATAAACTGCTTGGAGAGGAACTGGTATTGTATAAATTAATTTTGAATTGGTTTGTTCAAACGGGATGTGATTCGCTTTTTATTAGCAGAATACGAGAAATTACACAATTATTGTCCATTTTACGATTCACACATAATTTCCGTTCTTCATACATTCACAGAGAATAAACAAAATAATGAACTGCGTGTTTGCATAATTGCTACCAAACAACCAGAGGTTTCTAATTAAGTTATTAACCAATGCTGACCGAGACAACATGTTTGTCCTTCTCAGCTGCCGATCGAGCTCTTATATTTAGAATCGAGAGATTGCTATTGAAGTGTTAACTGATACCGACATTGGTAGACAACATGTCTGTCCTCCGACATTGTCGATCCAGCTCTTATCTGACCGCCGAATCATCTAGCTCTCCATCTGAACCGGGTGGGACCTGATGATATCTGAAGTACTTCCATTGTCATTTCTTTTAGGAATTATTATTCTGCTCGAAATTAACACTCTTGAAGTAATGGAATGATAGCCTGCTATTGAGAGATTCATGTATACGAAATGCGAGTAATTTCACTATTTAGTTTCTCTAATACTAATAACAGAAGCTTATCATTTTGGCACGCTACTTCCGAACACAGCACCCAGTTCTGGAGAAGGACAACAATTTAGGCGGTCTTTCTCACGATACGCGTACCGAGTGAACCATCTGTCAGCGGTACCTCCTACTAGATTACGCCATCCTCCCATAGCTGCCTTCTCAACTGCTCTAAGAAGAGCTCCTAGCAGCTGAATATGGTGGCTCTAAAGCCAGAAATATTACAAGATGACTGGGTAGGTAAGTGAAGGATCCATGGATTTTTTCCCAATTAAAATAGGTTGTCAGCTGCATAATCCAAATATACACTCCTGGAAATGGAAAAAAGAACACATTGACACCGGTGTGTCAGACCCACCATACTTGCTCCGGACACTGCGAGAGGGCTGTACCAGCAATGATCACACGCACGGCACAGCGGACACACCAGGAACCGCGGTGTTGGCCGTCGAATGGCGCTAGCTGCGCAGCATTTGTGCACCGCCGCCGTCAGTGTCAGCCAGTTTGCCGTGGCATACGGAGCTCCATTGCAGTCTTTAACACTGGTAGCATGCCGCGACAGCGTGGACGTGAACCGTATGTGCAGTTGACGGACTTTGAGCGAGGGCGTATAGTGGGCATGCGGGAGGCCGGGTGGACGTACCGCCGAATTGCTCAACACGTGGGGCGTGAGGTCTCCACAGTACATCGATGTTGTCGCCAGTGGTCGGCGGAAGGTGCACGTGCCCGTCGACCTGGGACCGGACCGCAGCGACGCACGGATGCACGCCAAGACCGTAGGATCCTACGCAGTGCCGTAGGGGACCGCACCGCCACTTCCCAGCAAATTAGGGACACTGTTGCTCCTGGGGTATCGGCGAGGACCATTCGCAACCGTCTCCATGAAGCTGGGCTACGGTCCCGCACACCGTTAGGCCGTCTTCCGCTCACGCCCCAACATCGTGCAGCCCGCCTCCAGTGGTGTCGCGACAGGCGTGAATGGAGGGACGAATGGAGACGAGTCGTCTTCAGCGATGAGAGTCGCTTCTGCCTTGGTGCCAATGATGGTCGTATGCGTGTTTGGCGCCGTGCAGGTGAGCGCCACAATCAGGACTGCATACGACCGAGGCACACAGGGCCAACACCCGGCATCATGGTGTGGGGAGCGATCTCCTACACTGGCCGTACACCACTGGTGATCGTCGAGGGGACACTGAATAGTGCACGGTACATCCAAACCGTCATCGAACCCATCGTTCTACCATTCCTAGACCGGCAAGGGAACTTGCTGTTCCAACAGGACAACGCACGTCCGCATGTATCCCGTGCCACCCAACGTGCTCTAGAAGGTGTAAGTCAACTACGCTGGCCAGCAAGATCTCCGGATCTGTCCCCCATTGAGCATGTTTGGGACTGGATGAAGCGTCGTCTCACGCGGACTGCACGTCCAGCACGAACGCTGGTCCAACTGAGGCGCCAGGTGGAAATGGCATGGCAAGCCGTTCCACAGGACTACATCCAGCATCTCTACGATCGTCTCCATGGGAGAATAGCAGCCTGCATTGCTGCGAAAGGCGGATATACACTGTATTAGTACCGACATTGTGCATGCTCTGTTGCCTGTGTCTATGTGCCTGTGGTTCTGTCAGTGTGATCATGTGATGTATCTGACCCCAGGAATGTGTCAATAAAGTTTCCCCTTCCTGGGACAATGAATTCACGGTGTTCTTATTTCAATTTCCAGGAGTGTACTACTGCATCTTCGCAAGTTTAAAAAATTTAGGGAAATACAAATCATTATAACATGCCCATAAAAGCACGTAAAACACTAGAAACGTTTAACAAATACTCATTACTGGGTTATAACATTTTTTCCGCATAATAAGAAAACTCGCAGACAGCTGCTGTGATGTCTCGCACGCTTAGATGTCGGCGCTTTGCATTTGCCGGTTCCGAAGCCTGAGTGTAGCACAATTGCCTTGTATTTCTGGAGTCTCGCTTCCGGTAGCCAGCATCGTCTCCAGAACGGTGGAGGATACAATGAATATTGAAGAAAATGTCGGCAACAGTTGCACTTTACCCTTTATTGAAAACCACTACTGGTTCCGGCCTCCCAGGCCATTATAAGTGGCGTCTTCATAGCATCAAATTTCTACAAAATTATTCAAATGATAACAATGGTTCAAATAGTTCTGAGCACTATGGGACTTAACATCTGAGGTCATCAGGCCCCTAGAACTCAGAACTACTTAAACCTAACTAACCTAAGGACATCACACACATCCATGCCCGAGGCAGGATTCGAACCTGCGACCGTTGCGGTCACGCGGTTCCAGACTGAAGCGCTAGAGCCGCACGGCCACACCGACCGGCAATAACAATAAGGACCATCGGCAGCAAATCATAAATCAGATTACCTTCCATTAGGAAAGTGGGTGCATTCAGCGACTGGTATGTACTTTATAAAGGATAGAGCGCAACAAGCAGTCGTCCTTTCTTTGCAGGTTTTATTACGAAAATCCAGATTTCGGCTAGTGCTTAGCCATTATCGGTGCACTATTTTTTAATCTCGATGCATCTTAGTTCCCTGTTGTTCGGGCGCCAGTCACAGTTCTTTGAATACTCAAACTGCAGTAGTCGAAATCTGGATTTGCGTAATAAAACCTGCAAATAAAAGACGACTGGTTGCTGCGCTCTATCATGTATAAGTTCATAAATGTTCAGAAAAAATGGTGTACATACAAATATAATGCAGAGTTATTTAAATTACACTGACGAGCCAAAGAAACTGTGACACCTGCCTAATAATGTGTAGGGTTCAAAATGGTTCAAATGGCTCTGAGCACTATGGGACTGGCCGGCCGAAGTGGCCGTGCGGTTAAAGGCGCTGCAGTCTGGAACCGCAAGACCGCTACGGTCGCAGGTTCGAATCCTGCCTCGGGCATGGATATTTGTGATGTCCTTAGGTTAGTTAGGTTTAACTAGTTCTAAGTTCTAGGGGACTAATGACCTCAGAAGTTGAGTCCCATAGTGCTCAGAGCCATTTGAACCAGCCACTATGGGACTTAACATCTGTGGTCATCAGTCCCCTAGAACTTAGAACTACTTAAACCTAACTAACCTAAGGACATCACACACATCCATGCCCGAGGCAGGATTCGAACCTGCGACCGTAGCAGTCACGCGGTTCCGGACTGAGCGCCTGAACCTCTAGACCACCGCGGCCGGCAATGTGTAGGGTCCCCGCGAGCACGCAGAAGTGGCGCAGCAATACTTGACATGACTAACGTCTGAAGTAGTGATTGAGGGAATTAATACCATGAATCCTGCAGGGCTGTCCATAAATCCGTAAGAGTAAGAGCAAGAGGCGGTGAAGATCTCTTCTGAACAGCAGGTTGCAAGGCATATCTGATATGCTCAGTAATGTTCATGTCTCAGGAGTTTGGTGGCTAGAGAAAGTGTTTAAACTCAGAAAAGTGTTCCTGAAGCCACTCTGTAGCAATTTTGGAGGTGTGGTATGTCGCATTGTCCTGCTAGAGTTGCCCCAATCCGTCGGAATGCACAGTGGACACGAATGGATGCAGGTGGTCAGACTGGATGCTTATGTACGTGCAACCAGTCAGAGTCGTATCTAGATGCATCAGGGGTCCCAACTGCACATACCACACAAAACTGCAGACCCTCCTCCAGCTTGAACAGTCCCCTGCTGACAAGCAGGTTCCATGGATTCATGAGGTTGTCTCCATACCCGTACGCGTTCTTCCGTCGAATACAATCTGAAAGGAGACTCGTCCGGCCAGGCAACATGTTTCCAGTCATCGACAGTCCAGTGTCGGCGTTGACGGGCCCAGGCGAGCCGTAAAGCTTTATGTTGTGCAGTCATCAATGGTACATGAGTGGGCCTTCGGCTTCGAAAGCCCATATCGATGACATTTCGTTGAATGGTTCGCATTCTCACACTAGTTGATTGTCCAGCTTTGAAATCTGCAGAAATCTGCGAGAAGGTTGCACTTCTGTCACGCTGAACAATTCTCCTCACTCGTCGTTGGTCCTGTTCTTGCAGGATGTATTTCTGGCCGCAGCGATGTCGGAGATCTGATGTTTTACTGAATTCATGATCTTCATCGTACACTCGTGAAATGATCGTACTGGAACATCCCCACTTCGTCGCTACCTCTCATATGCTGTGTCCAGTCACTTGTGTGCCAGCTGTAACACCACATTCAAACTCACTTAAATCTTGGTAACCTGCCGTTGTGGCAACAGTAACAGATCCAACAACTGCGCCAGACACTTATATAGGCGTTGCCAACCTCAGCTGCGTATTCTGCCTGTTTACATATCTCTGTATTTGAATACGCATGCCCATATCACTTTCGTTGGCGCTTCAGATTAAATAATGTTGAAAGACAACTTGTCAGCAAACATCATAAAAACTCCACAATAATATAAATACCGCTAGAGGTCGGTTACAGTGTAGGTAATAGACATTTGTCTTCTGAACTTAGATGTCAGGCATCCTGGGACGACGCAGGACAACTGATGAATGGCTCTTGAATAGGAGAGAGGCAAGTTACAAGTAGGGTCTACCAGGGACAGGTAGGTAAACAGGCGAAGACAAGTCGTGAAATAAAAGCTTTTTACAGTGCTTTAAAAGGTAAATAAAATACAAAACAAACTGGAGCTAAATGGCTGACAGAGGTACCTAAAGACTCTTAAAAATACTATTACGAAACGACAAAGCATATCAAACTATGTTCAGAGTTCCTATGATGAACGAAAAGTAAACGATAGTAAACGAAAGGAAGCAGAAAAGTATATCTCAACACGCAAACGACGTTAATACGACATGTAGCCACAAGGAACCGAGGATGTTACGCAGTTTTCAATAAATGGGCCTGCTGTACTTTACAAAGAGATGTAACAGCGTTAAAATTAATTACAGTATAATGCATCAAACACATTCTGCAAGGAATCTAATAAAAAACTGTTTCTCCAGCTTTTTTAATTTGTTAAGTATATTGCTCTTAGTGGGGTGCAGTTTACTGCAAAACGTCCTTAAGGATACATTTCTCCGTTTTATGAAAAATAGTGAGGCTATTGGCAACATTACTGACACTGCGTCGTTTTGAAATTAAGTGAGAAGAAATGGTGTATCTCTCTGCTGTATTCTTCCTCCCTACTGCTGTATGCTCTTTTAACCTAACAATAAAGTTCCCGCCTGTTTGCTGAATATAAAAGTTGTTGCAGTCAGCTCAGCAGCTTTTATAAATACCTGTTATTGTCTTGTTTTTGATTTTCATTTTGTGTACAAATAGCAGTCGCCCTTTAAGGCTGTTGTTACATTAAATCTGCGAAACAGTGAATTGCCTCTCCACTGTCCGCCGATGGCGCTACCATCAAATTTGAACTAATCATATTTTTCACGAGCATTTTGATAGCATCCTTTGAATAAAAATTTATGGCACTTGATTGACGGTTGAGCTTTTTATCGAACGTACTGTAACACCATAGCTCTAAAGCTGTACTGATTTATTTTGCTTTTGTTTCAATTAATGTTACATTGCTGTGCTTCTGTAAATGTGTTTGTTTGAATCGATAACATAAAATTTTATATTCCTTTCTTTGTACAAACTTTGATGTCATGGTTTGGTTCAATGCAAAGTAGTGTATCTGTCATTTAAATTCTTTGTCCCATTTGGAGGAAACAAAACTTACTGTATATAATTGTAATTTTGTGTGAATAATTTTTGGTAGAAATGTCAATATGTGAAAATGTTCTGTTTTATTTAATGTGTTTGGTTGCTGTTATGTAAACTGCTGATCCTCACTTAGGATTCTTAGTGAGTTTGTATGTAAACGGTGCAGTGGTTCCCCTCGGGAACGGAACTGTGTAGCGCGCGCAAATTGTGGTTGGTCTATGTAGAAAAGGTGGAACTGATAGTCAGTCGAGACGAGCTACGAGTCGGGGACGAGCTACCAAACTGTGCACTGCCATGTAAAAGATGCAGATTGTGCTGGTTCCGAGAGAGGCTTTTTCTGCTACTTTCCAATGCCTCGGATGGATGGATAAATAGCTGGAACTATTCTGGAATTTGTATCTATCATCGCCACCAAGAAATGACAGAGTCCAGCAATTCTACCTGCAAATCCACCTACCAACAAACAGTTGCCACCACAATGCGCAATCACTGTATCGGAATGCTATAATAATGTACAGTGAAGGATCAGCTCATTGGATGCTTTAGTGTGCACAAATATAAGGTAACTTATAACTGAATTTATGTGCCTACCTTGATTTTTTCCTGATCATAACACCTCTCAGGTTCCTCTCCGTTTGAACTGAAGTGATTTCCGAGTGTCCTTACTGAAAGAACCAGAGTTTTGCTAATTGATGCCTCTTGAACATAGTAAAAAGAAAGTTAAAGTTAATGTGGCAAGAGAGTGAGTTAAAGTTAATGATATTTGCTGAAAATAATTTTCCTAGTAAAACTGCTTATTAATGTGTTGTTGCCAACTTCAAATTAAAAGTTCTTAAGACTGAGGCTTATAAAGTAAATGATCACATTGCTGTCTGTAGTAAATTCTAAAAAGGTGAGTCAGTTTCTTGCAATTTTGTCAACGTTGTGTTTCGCTGTAGTAAAAGTGGGAAACTGCCATAGTAGAAAATTATATGTTCATGATTGCTAAGTGTTTGTCTCTTGTGTATTGGAAGTGCATATTAATAATATAACAGGTTCCACAGTTTGTCTATTGTGTTAATGCTAGGTAACGAGTAATGGGAAGACCACTAATTATGAAAACCATAATTTCTTTATTCAAATGATAGTGAGAAGCAACCTGTTAGTGGATTCCAATTACCTTTCATTTTAAATAGTAAAGTATTTAACTGAGAGAGACTTAACCTATATCCAATTAACGATTCTGCATTGAATAGTAATAATGTTATAAAGACCATTCAGTTTGTGTAAGCCCTGAAAGTAATAGTGTGTTTCGGTATGTGTTATAATTTTGCAAATAGTTTGTGCTGCTCTAACTGTTAGTTTCAATCTTACCGTAAACATATGTATGTGTCAGAGTTCATTGCACTCGCGTGTGACAAAGTATAGGTTGCGTTTATTCGTTAAAATTACTAATAACTATTTTCTTGAACGAGAATTTTAATCATTCTCTTGCCTAGTTAGGCTGGCGACCGTTTTCTTTATCAGTTAAACAGTGCAGATAGGCAAAATTTTGTTCGTACTGTTCAAATATTTACGTAATTCTGACTTTCATTTCCGGTAAGCCACCTCCGTTAGGTACAACACGGTCAACATAACAAAATTCCTCTCAGTGGGTAACACTCCTCTGTTGCTTTATACCATTATTACTCCAACAAAATAATTCTGTTTTGCAAATTGCCTCCAGTTCTGAGGCTATGGTATAGCAGTAGCGAACAGGAGTGTAATAGTACAACTTCCTTCTTGTAGAAATAAAGGAAATTTTGTATTGTGGTAATCCGCAGTTGTAAAAATTTATCATGATGAAAACGACTGCTTCAGTTATACGATACACGGTTATTTATGATCCAGCTAGTCACGTGGTGTTAGAGCCACATCTTCACGGGTAAATATTTTTCTCTTAACTTATTTCAAGCGATGGCCAGCGGTCGACCCAACATTCTCTGTGCAATTGTAACAAAAATTTTTAACAGTCCAAGACGTCAGTAATCGAGTTAAAATAAGGCAGAATACAGGAACACCATTTTGGTAACGGAAGCCAGTGCGCATGTGGCGACGTAAGACACAAGACACAAGGAGGAATTTCTTTTTATTCGTAAGTTAAACTGTTCGAAAATCTGTCTTGCTGAATCCATTCCACGCAAATTCCACTGACACCATTTTCCTTCCAACAGCCGGCCTGTGTTCATATTAAGACATAAATATCATTTTTGCGTGTATGTGTACGAACTTTGCTGACATATGAGAATGTGTTTGTTAGCTGGCACAATAGATGTTTGTGGTGGTCAGGTTTACGACTGCGGTACGACTCTGGATGAAGCACTGCCTTCAGTAGTTGGCTTTGGCACATCCCCAGGTCGTGATATATTGGACGTGCCTTTCATTATCTTAATTCAATAACTCAAACAATGAGCGCTTTCGTTTTAAAACCTTCTCTTCGGCCATTTCTTAATTACGTCGTCAATCTAACAGTTCAGGCTTTCGTTTTTTCCTGTACCAAGCACTCTTTCAAGCATTCGTATGAACCGTGTTTCTGAATTGCCGCAAATAATTACACGACATATAGCAATCATTCCGCCAAAAACTTCATGGTTTCGGTATTACTAAAAGAAACACTTATGTGCCGCTGGTTAAGAGAAAAGTAACAGTTTCTCGTGACTCTCATAATTTTACATTTTTGATCGAGATATTTAACATTAGTAAGCCGGAGTACACACAGAAACTGCGGTTTTCACCTCTCAGATTAAACAGTCCAATGTCTAACCATTCCTCCTTCACCACTGCAACAGCAGTTAACATCACACATTTACACGTTAACTTGTAAAAAATGGTATGATTATCATAATCAGAGTCTAATACAAATTTTTTTAACGAAATTGACGCAGTAGTTTAGATAAATTATTTTCCATGTAACCTGTTGCTCGGTAACGATTGGCTCACGAGCATGATTGGCTACCATAAGCTTCCAAATTATGTAACAGTATTTTGGAAACACTGTTGCTGACTCATTGAAGAATACCGCAGAGACATACAAGAGCAGTATGCAACATGAAATTAGGATATTGAGAACATCCATTGGATTTTCAATATTAGGGATACTCTTAATGGACGATAATGAATGTACCAATACGTATCACAGAACGAAGAGGCTAGTATGGGTGCGTCGCAGAGTCCAGTTCTCTCTCTTTTCAGTTCAAGAAGACACTGTAGAAGCCCGTTTCACTGTTTATACTACAGGTATTAACACGTAATTCCTACTAATGCCGAGTGACGACAGTGTGGAAGACCAGTCATTAAGGAATTTGTTCGTGTGTTTTGTATTGAATACGGATGTCCCCAATTTTTTTATTTATGCCATACACCCTATTTAAGTAATAATATCTTTCCAAATACCTCAAGGCCCTCATTATTGTCCGTTATATTGATAGCGTCCATCTAAATAGTACCAAGTAATGAGTCGTTTTCCTACTGTTACAATGTTTAACCTCTAGCAACGGCCTTTAATAAATTCTGGTGGACTGAAGGCAGAATTCATTCCCATTCTTAGTGAAGCAAATAGAATACCGGAATCTCTCACGGATTAATCTTGCATCTCTCTTAAGATATAATTCTTCGCTGAGATCCTAATTAGGCTCCTGAGAAGGCCAGGCCAGTAAAAACCGACTATTGTCTTTGACACGACTATGCATCTCTAATACATATAGCACAGTGTTACGCCTCTTCACTAGATTTACTTTGACATGACATGACGAAAACTTATTGCAAATTATAACTATAAACTGTTCATTTTACTTATGTTTGTACATACTGTTATTTCAAGAATAACGCAAGTAAGATTAAATGTAGGTCACGTTTGTATGACCATAGGTTATTTAAAATAATAGCTTTGTAGAATAAAGATGAAACCGTCACATGTAGGGTAAGGACAACTACAGTGGTAAGGGCGGGTAGAGTTTCCACTTAGTTTTATTCTCTTGCAAAGTGCTGCAGCCTGGCGGCGAAAATTTGAAACTATTCAAAGTGACTTCTTCGGTCTGTTAGCGATTTTCGTGAGATAATGGCTTGCACTCGTCTCCAATGAAAGTTTAGTTTTCTGTCTACGTCTTCTGTAGGGTGAGTACCAATTTCATTTGCATGTATTACAAAAATATCTATTGAAACAGTTAATTGCCACAATGCTGATTACATGTTATATTCAACTTTTCAAAACCACGTGTTTATTAATTGCATAGGTTATGTAATTTTATAATCGGACAACATTTAGCGTAATGGTCTGCAGTCGTACATAGTGGTGAGTGGCTTGACGGAAACAAGTGGCATGTGCCTCAGCATACACTAGTATTTTGTAATGCGTGTATCTTGTTTCAAGACAACTGAATTGATAATGAGACAACGGTGTTTCACAGAACAAGTATTCAAAGGCATTAGCATGTAAACAACTTGGTGAAAAGGTGTGTTCTCTCATTACACATGTAAGCCGTGATACCATCAAGCTATTTAAGAAAATCACACAGCAAGTATGGGATTCCAAAGCTACGCAACAGGCATTGGACGCATTAATAAAATAAAAGACACTGCTTTGCACTAATCAGTGTCTCAAGAAACACACGTAAAAGAAGAGTTATTGCAAAAAAAAAAGACTTGATGCTACTGTAGACAACAAGAAACTTAGTAATATATATTCAACCAGGAGCAACAAGAACTCCTTAAGGTATTTTTTTTACATGGAACGAATATATTATGGCATATCAGTAACTGATTTGAGACACTAGGCTGACCAGAATAAACTACCGCACCCATTCTACAAAGGGAAAATGATGACAGGCAAGGATTGAGCTACACAGTTCGGATATTCAAACATAAGCCTGACAAAATCAGATCCCACTTCATTTGTCTCTTATTATTCCTTTTCTCTGACTCTTCGTATCGCGACCTTCCTCTTAAGCTCACTTTTCTACTCCAAAAACAAGATTTCAATAATAATACAACAAGTTATAGTTACAGAATGTATAAAGATTAAACAGATATATTTCATACTCTATGAGCGATGTCACAGAAAAACCACACTTTCATTAGCGTGGCCACTTCATCCATTTCTCCCTTATGTCAAAACAAATATGAGTATTTTGTTATTTTCTAGATGCAGGCGATTGTTGATATAAACAGATATAAACTGAGTCCGTAAGCGTGTGTGGGCGTAGATGACCTCGTCGATGACATCACACAACACCCAGCCATCACGAGACAGAGAAAATCCCTGACCCCGCCGGGAATCGAACCCGGGAACCCGGGCGTGGGAAGCGAGAACGCTACCGCATGACCACGAGATGCGGGCCCGGTTTTAGTTAGTAACGGTCATCATAGTGTAAAAATTCATATATATTTTTAAGGATCACATCATGTCACAACTATATGGACAATGTTGTTACTATAGCGCCATCAGAACTGCTGGAGAGCGAAAGAAAAAACATACAGGGTGTTTGTTTTAACTTGTGACGACTAAATATCTCGAAACTAACACATGATACGGAAAAAAATTTCTATGTTTAAAGTTAATATTAGTGGCACAACAGGCCAGTTCCAAACTAACCGTCCTGTGTGGACTGTTTAAACTATGAAATGGGACCCCCCCCCCCCCCTCCCCAATTTTATTGTATATTCGGATTCTGTGCCAAAACGTGCAGTTTACTCAAGCCATTGTCTCCCATTTGTGGTAGATAGACGGAGGGAGTCCGACAGCCGATCAGTTCCAGTAACTCCGCCATGAAGGAGGTACAGGGCTCGTGTTGTTTGTCTAGACGGCCAACAGCGCGGTTCGATCGCGTCCGCATTGTTACTTTGTGCCAGGAAGGTCTCTCAACAAGGGAAAAGTCCAGGTGTCTCGGAGTGAACCAAAGCGGCGGCGTAGTTCGGACATTGAGAAGATACAGAGAGACAGAGATTGTCGATGACATGCTTACTGCAATGGATGATCCTACCTACGGATTATAGCTCGAAGGAACCCTGACAACAACGCCACTATATTGAATAATGCTTTTCGTGCAGCCACAGGACGTCGTCTTAGGACTCAAACTGTGTACAATAGGCTGCATGATGCACAACTTCACTCCTGGCGTCCATGCTGAGGTCCATCTTTGCAACAACGACACCATGCAGCGCGGTACAGATTGGCCCAACAACACGCCGAATGGACCGCTCGGGACTGGCATCACTTTCTCTTAACTGATGAGTGTCGCGTATGCCTTCAACGAGACAATCGTCAGAGGCGTGTTTGGAGGTCACCCAGTCAGGCTGAGCGCCTCAGGTACAGTGTCAGCGAGTGCAGCAAGGTGGAGGTTCCCTGCTGTTTTGGGGTGGCACTACGTGGGGCTGACGTACGTCACTGGGGGTAATGGAAGGCGCCGTAACGTGAATGCCATCATTCGACCGACAGTGCAACAATATCGGCAGCATATTGGCAGCATACTGGAAAGGCATTCGTCTTCATGAACGACAATTCGCACCCCCATTATGCACATCTTGTGAATGACTTCCTTCAGGATAACGCATCGCTCGAATAGAATTGTCAGCATGTTCTCCAGACGTGAACCCTATCGAACATACCGGGGTAGACTGAAAACAGCTGTTTATGGACGACGTGACCCAACAACCACTCTGAGGGATCTACGGCGAATCATCGTTGAGGAGTGGGGCAATTTGGGCCAACAGTGCCTTGATGAACTTGTGGATAGTATGTTACAGCGAATAATGGTATACATCAATGCTAGAGGACATGATACGGGGTAGTAGATGTACCGTTGTGTAGAGCAATATGGACCACCATCTGTGAAGGTCTCGCTGTGCTGTGGTACAACATGCAATTTGAAGTTTTCATAAACAGTAAAAAGGACGAAAATGATGTTATGTTTATCCCTATTCCTATTTTTTGTACAGGTTCCGGAACTCTCGGAATCGAGGTGATGTAAAACTTTTTTTGATCTATGTATAACAGAAATGAGAGAGGAAGTAGATGAAGATGGGTTGGGAGACATGATACTGCGAGAAGAATTTTATGGAGCACTAAAAGACTTAACCCGAAACAAGGCTCCTGAAGCAAACGGCATCATCCCAAAATTATTGAGACTACTGAGAGAGCTAACCAAGACAGAAGTATCCGACGTGATATGCAAGATATGTAGACAGGTGTAATACTGTCACAAGTCAAGAACAATGTGTTAATTCTCATTACACAATAGGCAGGTATTGTCAGGTGTGAATATTACTGAACTATCATTTTGATAATTTAGCTTTCCGATATTCTGACACCATTTATTTACACAAGAATGGAAAAACTGATAGGATCTAATCTCAGGTAAGATCAGTTTAGGTTCGAAAGTAATTGAGACACAAGTGAGACGTTACTCACCCCAAGACCTGTCTTAGAAGATACGTTAAAGAAAGGTAAACCTATATATATAGTATTTGTAGATTTTGAGAAAGCTTTTGACATTGCTTTGATGTTCTAAAGGTAGCAGGTAAAAATAGAAGGGAGTGAAACGTTATTTAAAACTTATAGAGGAACCAGACTGCAACTGTCAGTGTCACACATTAAAGAGAGGCAGCAGTTGAAAAGCAAGTGAAAGAGGACTGTAGCAAGGAGAATTTGGAAAAGTGAATTAGAATCAGGAAACATCTGTAGGTTTGTCGTTGACACTCTATTTCAGTGACAGGTAAGTGGGGTGGATCATGTCTTGAAACGAAGTTTTAAGACGAAAATAAAAAATAGGAAAGCAATGCTAACAGATTTTATTCGAATTGAATTCGGTGATGTTGAAAGAATTAGATTAGAAATTGAGACACTAAAAGTAGTAAATGAGTTTTGCTACTTGGGCAGAAAAGTAACGGGATATGGTTGGAGCAGAGAGGTTGTAAACTGCTGACTGTTTATAGCAAGAAAGGCATTTCAGAAAAGATGTCTCTACGACGTCTTTTCCGAAGATTATTTCTGGACTGTAGTCTTTTACTGAAACCAAACGTGGACAGGAAGAGAATACAAGTCTTTGAAATGTTGTGCTACAATAGAGTGCTGAAGATTAGATGGGTAGATCGAGTGACTAATGGACAAATACTGAACTGAAATAGCGAAAAAAGGAATTTATAGGACAACTTAACTATAGGAATGGATGGGTTGAGAGGAGAAATCCTGATTTGTGACGAACTAGTTAATTTGGTAATGGATGGGAGTGCAGGAAGTAAAAAGTGTAGAGACACACAAAGGGGTGAATGCAGTAATCACGTTCAATTGTATGTTTGCTACAGTAGTTATACGGTGATAAAGAGGTTTGCTCAGAATACGATACTGCAGTGCCTGTGTTGTTTAGAAGAACGATGCAAAGTTCCTTCGGACATGCATGCATCGTATATCTGAACAACACAGGCACTGCAATACGGTATTCATCCCCTGAAATCGGGCAAGCAGCTTTGAATTAATATATCTCCCCTGTAAGGGAATACATATAATGGATGTACGAGCGCAGATTCTAAACACATGGTTTACGACATACGGAAATTTAGATCTGCCCGTGAATTTTGCTCGGATAGTCTGATGGTGAGGCCACCGCTCACAATAAGCGGGTAATCCACGTTTATGACCCGGTGTGGCACAAATTTTCATTTCGTCATTCCATTACATAGCTGATTATTGTCCATGCGTTTGTACAGGACAATCTGGCCTATACCTCAGTTTTAGTGATCTAGTAGTTGTCTACTCGGCTGGATGCGAAGCAAACAGTGTGGCTAACCTTGATGCCTTAGAGTGAAGGTCGTCCTGGTGCTACCTGCTACGCAGTGTAGCAAGAAAAGTATGACGTTAATTTCATAAAAAATTGTTTTGCGAAAGTAAGCTACAGCGCAGCCAATAATGAGCTACCGAAGTTACACCCTATACATCAGGTACTACGATGAAGTTCCATTCTTGTGATGATGATGATGATGATGATGAGGTCCCATACTCCGACGAACGTAGGGGAAGATGCGGGAGACCGGCACCGCCTACTAGGCAAGATCCTAGGTGGTTAGCCATTGCCTTCCTCCGACCGTAATGGCAATGAATGATGATGAAGACGACACAACAACACCCAGTCATCTCGAGGCAGGGAAAATACCTAACCCCGACGGGAATCGAGCCCGGGACACCGTGCGCGGGAGCGAGAACACGACCACTAGACCACGAGCTGCGGACCGTTCAGTATTCAGTATTAATTTAACAACATTCCTGAAACGGCGTTTCCCTACGAAGACAACGCTGTAGTCGCTACAAGTAATCTTGTCTGGTACTTAGTAAGTGGAGTAACAGTGCGCAGCGCGCAATCCTAAGGTCGCAGGAATCTAAATGTGATTCAAAACCGGCATCAAATACCTTCGCTTTCTCCAAAACGTCAATTAATTCCTTATGAAAAACATATTGTTAAAATAAATGGAAGAAGGAAGGAATCGGCGTCTCCATTTAAGCTGTAAGGCTAATTGAAGTTAATAGAAGAAGAAAGAAAAGAACCTAAGGGGAGACAAACAAAAGGAACTGTAATGACAAGTGAAGATGCCCATCCACAATGAACTTCATTTAATGTCTGAAGTTCAAAAAATGCTGACATGAATTCTACATTGGTGACCCACATTCTGGACACCCTATTTATGATCCCTGCGAAGTGTTGTTTCCTCTGATCGGACAGCTTTCACAGAATTGTGTATTCTTTACTTTGATTTGTTCAAAAGCCTAGGAACTATCATAAGAATAGATTTGATATTACCGGTAACCGTAATGCGCTGAGGAGAAAGGTATACAGAAGAAGAAATGAACGGATTATGTATTTCACTCACGTTGATAGTAATGCACAAATTTACCTCTCTAGAAATACAGCTTTACCTAACGCTCGGATAATGCGCTCATTTGCATTACTTTTTGTGCTATGTATGTAATACAGTTAAAATTTTAAATTATACTTTCGTACTCAGTAACACAAAAGCCAAAGGTCGCACTAAATGCCAGTCAAAAGGTTATTATCACTATTCGTTAAGTTTCTTTCGAGATATCACCAGTTAAACCTTAAGTGCGCGTCTGAACCCAGTTTACATACTCAGTGGCTCCGTTCAGGACTGAAAGACTATATTAAATTAACAAAAAATGGTTCAAATGGCTCTGAGCACAATGGGACTTAACTAACTGCTGTGGTCATCAGTCTCTTAGAACTTAGAACTACTTAAACCTAACTAACGTAAGGACATCACACACATCCATGCCGGAGGCAGGTTTCGAACCTGCGACCGTAGCGGTCGCGCGGTTCCAGACTGTAGCGCCTAGAACCGCTCGGCCACTCTGGCCGGCTATTACATTAACAGATACATTATATATACTGACAGTTTCTTGATGTTAGCTCTCGTGGCTACTCCGCGTTGCTTATTACTCGACATGTTACCTAATTCTCCATTTGCAATGTTGAGAAACACGTAAAATTGCAAAATATATCTCCGTAGTAAATTGCAAATTGGCATAGAATAATGCCCTGTTTGTAGGTCAATGAGTCAGTGAAATTGTTGCCGCTTGTAGTACTTTCCTCATAGTTTTGTAGACGTTGAAACTTTCTTGGGTTTTACTTAGTAACTGAAAACAGTGTGTACCAAACCTCTCACCAGCCATGCGAAAGCAAGTATTTTTAAAATCGGGTTATTGTCGCCCTTGTATTCGGGTCTAGCATCGCCTTGCTACCCTACTTCTGAACACGAACATCAACTATGTAAGTTAGTTATAATGTGTTTGCAAACAATTAAACTAATCTGGAGCTTACTATCAAACAGTCACAAGACAGTGTTTAACTGTTACGTACTGAAACTGTGCGGCGTTTCAGAATTCATCTGCTAAATTACATGAACATTTTGCTAATGAATACAATTCCGGATTTGATCTCAGAAAGTCTGTTTAGGTCCTATAATTTTTTATTACCTTACAACGGTTAGCTCGGGTCTGCTGTGTCTGCATACTGTAGGAATATGAAGTACTAATCTCCATAACCAAGAAATACAATGACAGAAAGAAATCGCAATACCAAGATGGAGCTATGCGTCATAAACGAAAGTTGGTGCGTTTCTATATCTGAAAACTGGTACGTATTTATACTTCGCTACAGTCACATAGAGTGGCGTTAGTAATGCCACTATGAGCATGAAAATCAGGTTTGCTTTCAATACACTCTGTAACGGTCGTCAGCGATAGTTACCTTTGAGAATGGACGTGGTGAGCTGATGTTAGTCAATAAAGCCTTAAACGCGACAAAGACTCCGTTGTCAACAACACATCGAGTTTGGACGAAGTCGTGTGACAGGGCTACGAAAAGCTGGATGTTCCTTCTGCGATACTGCAGGAAGACTCCACATCACTGCTGGTGGCGGTGGTTACGAAAATGTGCTGTCGCAAGAAGACCGGGCTCCGGACTGACATGTGCCACTATCGACAAGGAAGACCGTTGTGTTCGGCGTTAGGCACTGGCACATCTTACGGCGTCTGCAGCAGCAATCTGAGCAGCAGTCTGCACCATAGTGAGACCGCTAACTATTTCCTATCACTTATACAAGGACAGCTCCGAGTCAGACAGACGCGCTGTATCGTGCATTCTGCTGACCCCAAAACCATCGCCTTTTGCAAGCGAGAGCCCGTTGTGAGGCAGGGTGTTGTTTTCGGATGAAATCTGGTTTTGCCTCGGCGCCAGTGATAGCCTTACGTTAGTTAGGAGAAAGCCAGAAGAGGGCGTGCAACCAACCTGTCTCCATGATAGATCCACTAGTCTTTCACCTGGAGTTATGGTCTGAGGTGCGCTTTCGTATGGCAGTAGGAGCACTCTCGTGGTTATCCCACGAACTCTGACTACAAGTCTGTGCATCGGTCTGGTGACACAACGTGTTATGCAGGCATTCATGAACAGCATTCCAGATGGTGGGTTCCAGAAGGATGATATACGCCCACATACTGCTGTTGTATCCCAACATTCTTTACAGAGTGTCGACATGTTGCCTTGGCCTGCTCTATTACCAGATGTGTCTCCAGTCGAACGCATATTGGACGTCATCGGACGACAATTCCAGCGTTAATCGCGAACAGCATTAACCGTCCCTGTACTGATCGACCAAGTGCAGCAAGTGAAGAAAGTATTGTAGAACACTCAGTATGTCGTTTATTGAAACTGAACTACACTTCTCGAACGACCACTATATACACACAAAGAAAACAAATAATTTGTAGACGACCATTCATCAAGAGAGTCGGTGAGGTCCGTTGGAGCTGGTCCTAGCTCGGCTAGGAACTGGCTGTACTGCTGCTGCGCTGGCCTTATAAAGTGGAGGTCGGCGGAGTACTCCAACTTTCCATGTATCTGTGAGGCGACCTCCGCAGAAAAAGGTTCGCATTAGTATCTAGCAAGTTCTGTTTGTTTTGAAGTATTGTTTTCCTCTTGGTTGCGCCTGCAAGTGTTTGTGTATGTTATGTGTTACACAGGGGTGTCTTGAGTGTAGTCTGCCTGGCAGGGGCCGTCTGTGGCAGACGTAACAACAGGCATGGAGCTTCATTCCACAAACTGACATCCGGCACCTTTGCAACACAACCCATGCAGATTTGCATGCTTGCATTCAACATTACGGCGCTCACACCGGTTATTAATGTCCCAGAATTTCACATTTGTTATAGCTTGTCCAGCATTTAGATTATCCAGTGATCTCACAATGGTAGTCACTTAAATATATTGTCCAAAAAAATATATTCCCGAAATTTCATTACTTTACATTAATTACTTTTTAGCAGCATTTTTTCCTGTTATCGTAAATCAGTGCACGAATATTTCTGTTATCTTACTTTAGGCTGCTTTTGCTAATCAGACTTCTGTTATTTTTATAAGAATGCAGCCTACTGTTCATGCAATAGTGCAAAGCGTGATAATGCAAATTTAAGCATATTTAGCTATTAACTGTGAGTATAAACTTCAGTGAAATGTTTGGAAATGAAAAAAGGAGAATTATGAAGCTACATAAAAGTACTTTTAATAACATAAAAGTAAGGAGTTCTGGGAACTGGGGTGACATAAAACTTTTCTTGATGTGTGTATTTTATTAGGAAAGCTAAGAATAAATTTTATATAATGTAAATACTGCGTGCAAAAGTATTTTTTATAGTGTATGACAGTCTTGAGCAAAGGCAGTATTTCATGCTAGTACAAGCTGTTTTTGTGTTATTAAAAGTACTTTTAATAAGTACTTTTAATAACATAAAAGTACTTTTAATAACACAAAAACAGCTTGTACTAGCATGAAATACTGCCTTTCCTCAAGACTGTACTTTTAATAACATAAAAGTACTTTTAATAACACAAAAACAGCTTGTACTAGCATGAAATACTGCCTTTCCTCAAGACTGTCATACACTATAAAAAATACTTTTGCACGCAGTATTTACATTATATAAAATTTATTCTTAGCTTTCCTAATAAAATACACACATCAAGAAAAGTTTTGTGTCACCCCAGTTCCCAGAACTCCTGATGATAGACGTTGACTGTGGACACTGTTTCACAGACACAGTCTCTTTGACCGTTCAGAGATGTCACTAAACATGCCCGAAGATGTAAACAACCATGCATGAGCAGCGCCTATTAGACGGAGGGGGTCAGACAGCCGATCAGTTCGTCATTCCATCAGGATGGAGGTTCACGGCTCGTGTTGTCTGTAGTTCAACCATGCCTAGACGGTCAACACCGCGGTTCGATCGCCTCCTCATTGTTACTTTGTGCCAGGAAGGGCTCTCAACAACGGTCTCGGAGTGACCAAAGCGGTGTTGTTCACACATGGAGGAGATACAGAGCGACAGGAAGTGTCGATGACATTCCTCGCTACTACTGCAGTGGATGACGGCTACCAATGGATTATGGCTCGGGGGAACCCTGACAGCGACGCCAACAAGTGGAATAATGCTTTTCGTGCAGCCATAAGACGTCGTGTTTGACTAAAACTGTGCGCAATAGGCCGCATGATGTGCAACTTCATTCCCGATGTCCATGGCGGGGTCTATATTTGCAACCGCCACACCATGCAGCGCGTTATAGATGGGCCCAATAACAACTAATGGACCGCTCAGGATTGGCGTTACGTTCTCTTCGCCGATGAGTGTCGCATATTCCTTCAACCAGACAATCATCAGAGACGTGCTTGGCGGCAACCCAGTCAGGCTGAACGCCTTAGACACACAGTCCAGCGAGTCAATACTGTTTTCGGGTGGCATTATGTCGGGCCGACGTACGCCGCTGGTGGTCAATAAAGGCACTGTAGCGGGTGCTCGATACCTGAATCATCCTCCGACCAATAGTGCAACCATATTGGCAGCACACTGGCGAGGCATTCGTCTTCATGGACGACAGTTCGCGCCTCTATCGTGCACATCTTGTGAATGACTTCCTTCAGGATAACGACTAGAGTGGGCAGCATGTTCTCCAGACATGAATCGTATCTAACATGCCAGGGATAGATTGGAAAGGGCTGTTTACGAACGACGTGACTCACCCACCACTCTGAGGGATCTAAGCCGAATCGTCTTTGAGGAGTGGGACAATTTGGACCAACAGTGCCTTGTGGATAGAATGCCACGACGAATACAGGCATGCATCAATGTAGTAGGACGTTGTGTAATTTAATGGTACAACATGCAATGTGTGGTTTTCATGAGCAATAAAAAGGGCGGAAATGATGTTTATGTTGGTCTTATTTCCAATTATCTGTACAGGTACCGAAACTCTCGGGAACTGAGGTGACGCAAAACTTTTTTTGATATGTGTACATTTAACTGAGAGTGGTAAGATAAATATAAATAAAACCTGAATACATAACAGTTAATTTACTGTGAATATCAAAACATTGATATTAGCTCAATAGAATCTAATTTTTACTGTAAAACACTTCGCGGTAAGCGCTTGAAGCAAGCAAAATCTACGGATATGTTCCTATTGCCTATTTCCAGATGCGTCGCCTCTCCGTGAGAACATCTCTTAACCACTTTCTGTCATCAGTCACACAAGAGAGCATATCAAAATTCATTCTCCATTTGGCTCCTGGGCTCTGCCAGCAAAGCTCCATACTCAGCGACGACTCTCTCTTTGTCACTCCTCTCTCTCTCTCTCTCTCTCTCTCTCTCTGTCTGTCTCTGTTATACTGACTCCTTCGCTCACCCGAGCTCTATTCAATAATGCAACATCAAGAATCCAAAGAATACGTTATTGTTTATGTATTAAAGCATTCAAAGACACTTATAGTGGCAAATATATGAAGCTGATATTTCCCATGATACTGTAAGTAGGCTGTTTATGTTTTCTTATTGGCAACGTTAGGTAGCGCTCTGTATGAAAATCACTGGCTGTGCTGTGTGCAGTCTGTGGCTAGTTTGCATTGTTGTCTGCCATTGTAGTGTTGGGCAGCTGGATGTGAACAGCGCGTAGCGTTGCGCACTTGGAGGTGAGCCGCCAGCAGTGGTGGTTGTGGGCAGAGATGGCGGAGTCTTGAAATTTCTAATACTGGATGTTATGAACTGCTATGTATATTACGGTTTTTCAACACTATTAAGGTAAATACATTGTTTGTTCTCTATTAAAATCTTTCATTTGCTAACTATGCCTACTAGTAGTTAGTGCCTTCCGTAGTTTGAATCTGTTATTTAGCTGGCAGTAGTGGCGCTCGCTGTATTGCAGTAGTTCGAGTAACGGAGATTTTTGGTGAGGTAAGTGATTTGTGAAAGGTATAGATTAATGTTAGTCAGGGCCATTCCTTTGTAGGGATATCTGAAAGTCAGACTGCGTTGCGCTAGAAAAATATTGTGTGCCAGTTTAAGCACAGTCCTGTACTATTTTTCTAAGGGGACGTTTCAATACATACATCTTTCAACTTGAATTATTGTATGACGAACCGTTCTCAGAAAACGCAACACGCCACCACAAGAGAACTAACACTCGCTGAAAACCGGGACTTACATTCTGCCAACAAAACTTCGTTCTCTCGAGGGGGCAAACTTAATTACGATTTCTCCGTAAGCGGCTAAACGCTTTTCCTGCCCGTTCCAGGTGCCATGCATTTTCCGGTGCCGCTCGGTCCGGAGGGAAGGTTATTTCCCGGAGCGCCGCGACCCCTGGTAGCGCGCCGTATTTCACTCATTCCGGAAAATTGCCTCTCCGCGCGCGTGGCTCGGTCGGGCCATATCGTGGCCCCTGGCGCTGTCTTGGGCCTCCCGCCCCTTCAGAGCGCAGCCGGCAGGTGATTCAGCACCCCGCGACACCTTGCAGCCCGTGTCCCGCTCGCCCCCTACGATGTTTTAGTGCGTAGCAGGGGCTGCGCCGGGGACGACCCACCCCTCTCCAGCGGTAGGCGCCTGCGCCGTCCTCGGTAGCCCTTCCTAATTGAGGGAACGGCCCGGAAATTCCGCACGCCAGCGCCCCGGCGATTCCGCCACCGGCTGCAATACGTTAATGAATAATTTACGCTGCAAGTTGGGACTCATCTATATTCTCTGTGTGCCGGCGCTCCGGTTTCAGCGACGCGCCGTCCAGGCCGGCTCGCTCGTTTCTGTGACGTACGGCATTCGCAACGGAAAAGTATACCTAAACGCCGCAGCTTTTGCTGCAGGGCCTAAACCACTGCGTCTGTTTACACGGGCAGTAAACATTTAGGACTTTTATTTTTATTTTTTACAAAAAAATTTAAAAACCTAAGTAATAAAACTGTGTTTAATACACAAGCATGAGAAAGTGTGTGAATTCCTTCGGTTTCGGTTGGTTGCGCTCTTAAATAAGTGCCCGAAGCTTCTGATGTCACTGAAATTGCTGCTCTGGTACCGGATGGTTATAATTAAAATGCAGCTATTGGCAGAGGTCCAGTGTGGGTTGTAGTTATTGTATGGCAATGAAAGATGGTAAATATGTTACTGCGTTAATGCTGAACTGATTTACGCTCGAACGATGTTACTTCCACTTATGGCCCACAGGTGCAAATTTGGCGCTGTGACTGCATAAAATACGTATAGAAACGTTTCCGTGTGTAAGGATTAGAACGTGGGTTGGTTCATTGGTTGATTCGGGCGAGGGGAACAAACAGTTAAGTTATCAGTCTCATCGGACTAGAGGAGGATTGGGAAGGAAGTTGGCCGTGACCATTCTAAGGAACCGTCCCGGCATTTGGCTGAAGTGATTTAGGGAAAACACGGAAAACCTAAATCAGGATGGCCGGACGAGGGTTTGAACCGTCGTCCTCCCCAATGTGAGTCCAGTGTGCTAACCACTGCGCCGCGTCGCTCAGTAGGACATGGGGAGAAAAGGTCTAGCAAGTGAGAGAGGCATAACGCCGATTTTATTATTAACCGCCTATTGCACAGTTTCTTCAATATCACCGGAGACGTCGACAAGATGCTGCAACCGTAAAATGACGTGGCAGTCAGTTGCACGCAGCAGTTCCGGTGCAATTCGACCAACGTGTTTCCGTTTACTGGCCTTCAGATCAGGTAGAGACCAAATCAGTCTGTTGCAAACGCTTTATTTAGATATCACCAGAGCCAAAAGTCATATGGATCTTGACGAGGTGATCTTGAAGTCCATATATACGGAAAACATATGGAAGGTTGCATTAAGCAGATATTTCATTCGCCGAACGACATGAGATGTTGAACTGTTGTTGTGTTGGTGTTCAGTCCAGAGACTGGTTTGATGCAGCTCTCCATGCTATTCCATCTTGTGCAAGCTTCTTCATCTCCCAGTACCTACCGCAACCTACATCCTTCTGAATCTGCTTAGTGTATTCATCTCTTGGTCTCCCTCTACGATTTTTACCCTCCACGCTGCCCTCCAATACTAAATTGGTGATCCCTTGATGCCTCTGAACATGTCCTACCAACCGATCCCTTCTTCTGGTCAAGTTGTGCCACAAACTTCTCTTCTCCCCAATCCTATTCAATACTTCCTCATTAGTTATGTGATCCACCCACCTAATCTTCAGCATTCTTCTGTAGCACCACATTTCGAAAGCTTCTGTTCTCTTCCTGTCCAAACTAATTATGGTCCATGTTTCACTTCCATACATGGATATGGTGTTGTTGTTGTTGTTGTGGTCTTCAGTCCTGAGACTGGTTTGATGCAGCGCTTCATGCTACTCTATCCTGTGCAAGTTTCTTCATCTCCCAGTACCTACTGCAACCTACATCCTTCTGAATCTGTTTAGTGTATTCATCTCTTGGTCTCCCCCTACGATTTTTACCCTCCACGCTGCCCTCAAATACTAAATTGGTGATCCCTTGATGCCTCTGAACATGTCCTACCAACCGATCCCTTCTTCTGGTCAAGTTGTGCCACAAACTTCTCTTCTCCCCAATCCTATTCAATTCTTCCTCATTAGTTATGTGATCTACCCATCTAATCTTCAGCATTCTCCTGTAGCACCACATTTCGAAAGCTTCTATTCTCTTCTTGTCCAAACTATTTACCGTCCATGTTTCACTTCCATACGAGGCTACACTCCATACAAATACTTTCAGAAATGACTTCCTGACACTTAAATCTATACTCGATGTTAACAAATTTCTCTTCTTCAGAAACGCTTTCCTTGCCATTGCCAGTCCACATTTTATATCCTCTCTACTTCGACCATCATCAGTTATTTTGCTCCCCAAATAGCAAAACTCCTTTACTACTTTAAGTGTCTCATTTCCTAATCTAATACCCTCAACATCACCCGACTTAATTCGACTACATTCCATTATCCTCGTTTTGCTTTTGTTGATGTTCATCTTATATTTTCCCTTCAAGACACCATCCATTCCATTCAACTGCTCTTCCAAGTCCTTTGCTGTCTCTGACAGAATTACAATGTCATCGGCGAACCTCAAAGTTTTTATTTCTTCTCCATGGATTTTATTACCTTCTCCGAATTTTCCTTTTGTTTCCTTTACTGCTTGCTCAATATACAGGTTGAATAACATCTGGGAGAGGCTACAACCCTGTCTTACTCCCTTCCCAATCACTGCTTCCCTTTCATGTCCCTCGACTCTTATAACTGCCATCTGGTTTCTGTACAAATTGTAAATAGCCTTTCGCTCCCTGTATTTTATCCCTGCCACCTTTAGAATTTGAAAGAGAGTATTCCAGTCAACATTGTCAAAAGCTTTCTCTAAGTCAACAAATGCAAAAAACGTAGGTTTGCCTTTCCTTAATCTTTTTTCTAAGATAAGTCGTAAGGTCAGTATTGCCTCACGTGTTCCAGTATTTCTACGGAATCCAAACTGATCTTCCCCGAGGTCGGCTTCTACTAGTTTTTCCATTCGTCTGTAAAGAATTCGTGTTAGTATTTTGCAGCTGTGGCTTATTAAACTGATTGTTCGGTGATTTTCACATCTGTCAACACCTGCTTTCTTTGGGATTGGAATTATTATATTCTTCTTGAAGTCTGAGGGTATTTCGCCTGTTTCATACATCTTGCTCACCAGATGGTAGAGTTTTGTCAGGACTGGCTTTCCCAAGGCCATCAGTAGTTCCTATGGAATGTTGTCTACTCCGGGGGCCTTGTTTCGACTCAGGTCTTTCAGTGCTCTGTCAAACTCTTCACGCAGTATTGTATCTCCCATTTCATCTTCATCTACATCCTCTTCCATTTCCATAATATTGTCCTCAAGTACATCGCCCTTGTATAGACCCTCTATATACTCCTTCCACCTTTCTGCTTTCCCTTCTTTGCTTAGAACTGGGTTTCCATCTGAGCTCTTGATGTTCATGCAAGTGGTTCTCTTATCTCCAAATGTCTCTTTAATTTTCCTGTAGGCAGTATCGATCTTACCCCTAGTGAGATAAGCCTCTACATCCTTACATTTGTCCTCTAGCCATCCCTGCTTAGCCATTTTGCAATTCCTGTTGATCTCATTTTTGAGACGTTTGTATTCCTTTTTGCCTGCTTCATTTACTGCATTTTTATATTTTCTCCTTTCATCAATTAAATTCAATATTTCTTCGGTCACCCAAGGATTTCTGCTAGCCCTCGTCTTTTTACCTACTTGATCCTCTGCTGCCTTCACTACTTCATTCCTCAAAGCTACCCATTCTTCTTCTACTGTATTTATTTCCCCCATTCCGGTCAATTGTTCCCTTATGCTCTCCCTGAAACTCTGTACAACCTCTGGTTCTTTCAGTTTATCCAGGTCCCATCTCCTTAAATTCCCACCTTTTTGCAGTTTCTTCAGTTTTAATCTACAGGTCATAACCAATAGATTGTGGTCAGAGTCCACATCTGCCAATGGAAATGTCTTACAATTTAAAACCTGGTTCCTAAATCTCTGTCTTACCATTATATAATTTATCTGATACATGGCTACACTCCATACAAATACTTTCAGAAACGACTTCCTGACGCTTAAATCTGTACTAGATGTAAAAAAATTCCTCTTCTTCAGAAACGCTTTTCTTGCCATTGCCAGTCCACATTTTATATCCTTTCTACTTCGACCATCATCATTTGTTTTGCTCCCCAAAGACCAAAACTCATTTACTACTTTATGTGTCTCATTTCCTAATCTAATTCCCTCTGCATCACCCAACTTAGTTCGGCTACATTCCATTACCCTCGTTTTGCTTTTGTTGATGTTCATCTTATATCCTCCTTTCAAGACACTGTCCATTCCGTTCAACTGCTCTTCCAGGTCCTTTGCTGTGTCTGACAGAATTACAGTGTCATCGGTGAACCACAAAGTTTTTATTTCTTCTCCATGGATTTTAATACCTATTCTGAATTTTTCTTTTGTTTCCTTTACTGCCTGCTCAATATGCAGACTGAAAACATGCTGAACTATCTTGCCTGAAAACAGAGGTTAATTCACAATTACGCGCTTCCAAAGCAGGAACAAAATACTGTACAAGGAGGTTTCAACAACGTGCAGACTTCACGGTACACAAGACACGCCGTGACTGAGGATAACATTGCTTGTGAATCCACATCCCACAGTCACATACGGCGACCCCAATGGCTCTTCGTGCGCAGCATGAGGTTTTCGGCTGTTCTGTGTATTCACTGCGTCTTGCAGTGTAAAATGTGCCTCGTCACTCTGCAGAATATTGCACAACCACATGTCAAAAACTAAGGTCCGTGCCAGAAAACGAAGAGCAAATGCAGAACTTTCCTGCGAATCATGAGGTTTCAGTTGCTGCCTCGTCTGGATCTTGTGCGGGTACGAGTGTAACATAGACTGCAAAATGTTCCGTGCTGTTGAACATGAGGTGCACAATTCCGTAACACTCGAGAAGTACTACCACTGTACAGGGTATATAGTGCATGGTGAACTGCAGTAATAACAGCCTCTTCACCAACTTTTACACCATCTGTCCCGCTTTTTCGGATTTCGTTACCATCTTCTTTAAACCATTTAATGACATCGAGCTTCTCCTCTGACCTTTCAGTCGGCGATCCTCTCTCAGTCCAACACTCTAATTGCTGCCTTTAACATAAAATAGTTTCACTAACAGCGCACGGTCCCTCTGCTCGGTAAACATACTGCTCACTCATGTTAGGTCTTGTCAAATTAAGAGCAATTGAGAGCCATGTGTAGGGACTACACAATTTTTTCTAATAAGTCTCTCCCTCGATTCGTATGCTGCAGTACTTTCTGAAGTTCGATTATTGTTCTGAAAAATTTGAAAAACGAGGTCTACAATCTTCGTCTACAGATTTCTTCTGTTTAGAAGAAAGAAATTTAGTACGAAAATTTCTGTGAATTATTATATACAAATGTACATTTCGCCTGCTTGTCGTAATGTCATTAGCTCAGTAAGTAGCAGTCAACGTCATAAATCGAATCGTCGGCAGTTCGATTCTCGCTGTCACCAAATAATTTTTTTAATTGAATTGCATTTACTGAACTGAAGTATCAATTAACAAATACTGTATGGGACTATCTGTAATAACAGAAGCTTCGATTTCGAAAATCAGCTACTTTGAAATTGTTTTACTGTGCTTTCATTCTTTAGCATTTCAATCATTATTATAGAAGTATGTCTTCTGTGTTTTTTCGGTTATAGGGCTTAGTTCCCAGATCCACAGTGATCTCGTCTAAAATACGGGGTGGTCCATTGATAGCGACCGGGCCAAATATCTCACGAAATAAGCATCAAACGAAAAGACTCCAAAGAACGAAACTCGTCTAGTTTGAAGGAAGAAACCAGATGGCGCTATGGTTGGCCCGCTAGACGGAGCTGCCATGGGTCAAACGGATATCAACTGCGTGTTTTTAAATAGGAACCACCATTTTTATTACATAAACGTGTAGTACGTAAAGAAATATGAATTTTTTGGTTGGACCACTTTTTTCGCTTTGTGATAGAAGGCGCTGTAATAGTCACAAACGTATAAGTACGTGGTATCATGTAACATTCCACCAGTGCGGACGGTATTTGATTCGTGATACTTCATCCATGTTAAAATGGATCAATTGCGGAAAAGGTCGATATCGTGTTGATGCGTGGCTATTGTGATCAAAATTCCCAACGGGCGTGTGCTATGTATGCTGCCCGGTATCCTGGACGACATCATCCAAGTGTCAGGACCGTTCGCCGGATAGTTACGTTATTTAAGGAAACATGAAGTGTTCAGCCACATGTGAAACGTCAACCACGACCTGCAACAAATGATGATGCCCAAGTAGGTGTTTTAGCTGCTGTCGCGGCTATTCCGCACATCATCAGCAGACAAATTGCGCCAGAATCGAGAATCTCAAAAACGTCGGTGTTGACAATGCTACATCAACATCGACTGCACCCGTACCATATTTCTATGCACCAGGAATTGCATGGCGACGACTTTGAACGTAGTGTACAGTTGTGCCACTGGGCACAAGAGAAATTGCGGGGCGATGACAGATTTTTTGGACGCGTTCTATTTAGCAACGAAGCGTTATTCACCAACATCGGCAACGTATACCGGCTTAATACGCACTATTGGGCAACGGAAAATCCACGATGGCAGCGACAAGTGGAACATCAGTGAACTTGGCGGGTTAATGTATGGTGCGGCATTATGAGAGGAAGCATAATTGGCCCCCATTTTATCGATTCTAAATGGTGCAATGTATGCTGATTTCCTACGTAATGTTCTACCGATGTTACTACAAGATGTTTCACTGCATGACAGTATGGCGATGTACTTCTAACATGATGGATGTCCGGCACATAGCTCGCATACGGTTGTAGCGGTATTGAATAGCATATTTCATGACAGGTGGATTGGTCGTCGAAGCACCATACCATGGCCCGCACGTTCACCGGATCTGACGTCCCATGATTTCTTTCTGTGGGGAACGTTGAAGGATATTTGCTATCGTGATCCACCGACAACGCCTGACAACATGCGTCAGCGCATTGTCAATGCATGTGCGAACATTACGGAAGGCTAAGTAGTCGCTGTTGAGAGGAATGTCGTTACACGTGTTGCCAAATGCATTGAGGTTCACGGACATCATTTTGAGCATTTATTGCATTAATGTGGTATTTACAGGTAATCACGCTGTAAGAGCATGCGTTCTCAGAAATGATAAAATCACGAAGTTACATGTATTACATTGGAACAACCGAAATAAAATGTTCAAACGTATCTACGATCTGTATTTTAATTTAAAAAACCTACCTGTTACCAACTGTTGGCCTAAAATTGTGAGCCATATGTTTGCGACTATTACAGCGCCATCTATCACAAAACGAAAAAAGTGGTCCAACTAAAACATTCATATTTCTTTACGTATTACACGAATATGTAATAAAAGTGGGGGTTCCTATTTAAAGAAAACACAGTTGATATCCTTTTGACCTATGGTAGTGACATACAGGGTGTTACAAAAAGGTACGGGCAAACTTTCAGGAGACATTCCTCACACACAAAGAAAGAAAATATGTTATGTGGACATGTGTTCGGAAACGCTTACTTTCCATGTTAGAGCTCATTTTATTACTTCTCTTGAAATCACATTAATCATGGAATGGAAACACACGGCAACAGAACGTACCAGCGTGACTTCAAACACTTTGTTACAGGAAATGTTCAAAATGTCCTCCGTTAGCGAGTATACATGCGTCCACCCTCCGTCGCATGGAATCCCTGATGCGCTGATGCAGCCCTGGAGAATGGCGTATTGTATCACAGCCGTCCACAATACGAGCACGAAGAGTCTCTACATTTGGTACCGGGGTTTCGTAGGCAAGAGCTTTCAAATGCCCCCATAAATGAAAGTCAAAAGGGTTGAGGTCAGGAGAGCATGGCGGCCATGGAATTGGTCCACTTCTACCAATCCATCGGTCACCGAATCTGTTGTTGAGAAGCGAACGAACACTTCGACTGGAATGTGCAGAAGCTCCATCGTGCATGAACCACATGTTGTGTCGTACCTGTAAAGGCACATGTTCTAGCAGCACGGGTAGAGTATCCCGTATGAAATCATGATAACGTGCTCCATTGAGCGTAGGTGGATGAACAAACTAAAATGAGCTCTAACATGGAAATTAAGCATTTCCGGACATATGTCCACATAACATCTTTTCTTTACTTGTGTGTGAGGAATGTTTCCTGAAAGTTTGGCCGCACCTATTTGTAACACCCTGTATAGCGGGACAACAATAGCGCCATCTGGTTTCCCCCTTCAAGCTAAACAAGTTTAGTTCTTTGTAGGTTTTTAGTTTGATGCTTATTTCGTGAGATATTTGGCCCGGTCACGATCATTGGACTACCCTGTATATTAGCTGGAAGGGAAAAGAAATTTTAAAGCTTACAATTATTGGCTTCTAATTACAGCAATGAATATCAACGCAGCGAACACTTAAATCGTTTGAGAGTGACTAAAATAAAACAAAAGAAAGTCTTTGTTTCCTGGCTGGTTTCCATTTCGTTTGCAACGATGTTCTAAATGAGTTAATACAGAGTATCAAAAGACACATTAAAGGTATAGTAGTCATGTACAAAATAATAAGCAAGAACTTCTGCCATTTGAGTGTCAAAATTGTGTCTTGTGACAATCAGCGGGCGACAGTATTCCCTGCGCGATATTATTTATGGACTAAGGAGCAACGGCCACTGTCCCTCTCTGTGTGTGTAGGCTCTCTACACATAAACAGTGAACAGCGCCAGAATAGCACCTGGTGGCCAAAACTGAAAGTTTTTTTTAAAGGGTAGATTGGCACCGCTTTAACGTGTTAGCATATCTACCATCTTTCGCTGCCACACGTTTGTTACAACCCGCACTGGACCTCCTTGACTCCGTGACTAACTGAATTCTGCCTATAACCACCCAGTACTTAGACTGACCCTCTCCACTACTAATTTTAAAGAACCAAGAAAATACTTGAATTTGAAGGACGTCCAATTACGTGCATTTTTTTGTAAATTGCAACGCTAGTATAGTGCTGCAAATAAATCTCTGACACAAAAGGTCATGAAATAATAATTGCCTTCTGTTAATTTGCTTCTTGTGCATCGTCATGAATATATGACTCGCTCAAAGAAGATTGTATGACCCTTGTCTTTGGCTTTCAGAAACGAATGCAGCATGATTAAATTGTGCCCTTCCTTTGGTTCATTTCTTTCATCTTAGATTTAATATTTTTATATTTCCACAAAGATGAACTCACAACAATTCAAGTGGTAGTATATATACCGCGCTCTAGTCAAGAACATCAGCTTCAAGCTACGGCAGAACAGAACAGACTTCTCTTTAACACGCACCAAATCATGTTAGGTCAAAAAGACTTCAGGTGCAAAAATTAACAGCACAGAGATTTTAAAGAATATCGACTTCTTACACACAAGAACTTCATATACGATTAAATATTTCTTTTACAAATGCTTTCAAATTATTATACAGTATAAATTACAGAAATTACAATAATGCCAATAATAGTTATTGATTTGAATCACCAGTTTACTGCTCGAAACTGTGAAATGTGCCATGCATAGTATTCGCGTAAATTCTTGGTAACTGGGACCTGCTTCCGAAACCGTTGTTCTAAATTCCTTTAACTGTCGGTTTGGCACGTGATCAATTCCGTGTATCCCTCTTTAAATTGTGCATTTTTGTTGTTTCTGTGTAGTACCGGTTTCAGGCAATTAAGTACTTTTTTCAATAAATACTCTTTTGGCCTGCAACTTCCATTTCCATCTCCTCCAATCCAACCTTTCAGGTTTTTTTATTCATTTACACGTCAAGTTCCGTAGGACCAAATTGAGGAGCAAATCTCTCACTTCATGGAACGTGTCAGTACGTGAAATTACATTATAAAAGTAATAATCGATAAAAATAAATGCTTATGAACCCTAAAAAAGTCAGCCAATAAGTTTACGTAAGCCCAATCAACAATACAATAAGAATCAGCTTAATTTTTCAAGGAACGCCTCGACAGAATAGAAGGAGTGACCCATGAGGAAACTCTTCAGTTTCGAGTCAAAAGTTCGTGGATTACTGCTAAGATTTCTGAATTCGAGTGGTAGCTTATTGAAAGTGGATGCACACTTTTTTTCACAAGACTTAAGGAAGTCCGATACAAATGCAGGTTTAATTTCTGCCGAGCATCAACCGGGTGAAAGCTGCCTATCCTTAGGAATAAGCTAGTATTGTTAACAAGAAATGACAGTAAAATGGTTCAAATGGCTCTGAGCCCTATGGGACTTAACGTCTGAGGTCATCAGTCCCCTAGAAGTTAGTATTACTTAAACCTAACTAACCTAAGGACATCACACGCATCCATGCCCAAGGCAGGATTCGAACCTGCGACCGTAGCGGTAGACTGAAGGGCCTAAAACCGCTCGGCCACACTGGCAGGCGAAATGACGGTAAGGATTATATATATTGAGAGGCCAGTGTCAAAATACCCAAACACGTGAACAGGGGTCGACAAGAGATTCGTGAAACTAAACCACTTATTGCCCGAACCGCCCGTTTCTGAACCAAAAATATCCTTTTAGAATGGGAAGAGTTACCCCAAAATACACTAATGGACATTACAATTGCTACACCACGAAGATGACGTGCTGTAGACGCGAAATTTAACCGACGGGAAGAAGATGCTGTGATATGCAAATCATTAGATTTTCAGAGCATTCGCACAAGGTTGGCACCGATGGCGACACTTACAACGTTCTGACATGAGGAAAGTTTCCAACCGATTTCCCATACACAAACAGCAGTTGCCCAGCGTTGCCTGGTGAAACGTTGTTCTGATGTCTCGTGTAAGGAGAAGAAATGCATACCATCACGTTTCCGGCTTTGATAAAGGGCGGGTTGTAGCCTGTCGCGAATGGGATTTATCGTATCGCGACATTGCTGCTCGCGTTGGTCGAGATCCAATGACTGTTAGCAGAATATGGAATCGATGGGTTCAGGAGGGTAATACGAAACGCCGTGCTGGATCCCAACGGCCTCGTATCACTAACAGTCGAGATGACAGGCATCTTATCCGCATGGCTGTAACGGATCGTGCAGCCACGTCTCGATCCCTGAGTCAACATATGGGGACGTTTTCAAGACAACAACCATCTGCACGAACAGTTCGACGACGTTTGCAGCAGCATGGACCATCAGCTCGGAAACCATGGCTGCGGTTACCATTGACGCTGCATCACAGACAGGAGCGAGTGCGATGGTGTACTCAACGACGATCCTGGGTGCATGAGTGGCAAAACGTCATTTTTTCGGATGAATCCAGGTTCTGTTTACTGCATGATGATGGTCGCATCCGTGTTTGGCGACATCGCGGTGAACGCACATTGGAAGCGTGTATTTCTCATCGCCATACTGGCGTACCACCCGGCGTGATGGTATTGGGTGCCATTGGTTACACGTCTCGGTCTCCTCTTGTTCGCATTGGCGGCACTTAGAACAGTGGACGTTACATTTCAGATGTGTTACGACCCGTGGCTTGACCCTTCATGCGATCCCTGCGAAACCAGACATTTCAGCAGGATAATGGACGACCGCATGTTGCAGGTCCTGTACGGGCCTTTCTGGATACAGAAAATGTTCGACTGCTGCCTTGGCCAGCACATTCTCCAGATGTCTCACCAACTGAAAACGTCTGGTAAATGGTGGCCAAGCAACTGGCTCGCCACAATACGCCTGTCACTACTCTTGATGAACTGTGGTATCGTGTTGAAGCTGCATGGGCAACTGTACCAGTACACGCCATCCAAGCTCTGTTTGACTGAATCCCCAGGCGTATCAAGGCCGTTATTACGGACAGAGGTGGTTGTTCTGGGCACTGATTTCTCAGGGTCTATGCACCCAAATAGCGTGAATATGTAATCACATGCCAATAAGTATAATATATTTGTCCAATGAATACCCATTAATCAGCTGCATTTCTTCTTGGAGTAGCAATTTTAATGGCCAGTTGTACATTACACTCTAAATGTGAACTAACTCGTTATTATGGGCAGTAATCCTCACTGCGTCCATGGTATTTTTGATAAAGCCTCATGTACAATCTCTTGGTGTGATAAATGCCGACGGGATGTATGACTATTAAGGCGTTACAATCGTTAGCGAGTCATGAATTCCTCTTCTGTGCTAATCTATTCATGTCAGAGTAGCAGTTGCAACCTACGTCCTCAATGTTTTGCTGGATGTATTCCAATCTGTCTTCCACTACAGTTTTTACTCTCTCCAGCTCCCTCTTGTATCATGGAATTTATTCCTTGACGTCTTAACAGATGTCTTATCATCGTGTCCCTTCTCCTTGTCAGTGTTTTCCACATATTACTTTCCTCTCCGATTCTGCGCTGAACCTCCTCATTCCTCACGCTATCAGTCCACCTACTTTTCAACATACGCCTAAAGCACCACATCTTTTATGTTCCGGTTTTCCAGTAGTCCATATTTGACTACCATACAATGCTGTGCTCCAAACGCACGTTCTCAGAAATTTCATCGTCATATTAAGACCTATGATTGATATTAGTAGACTTCTCTTGGCCAGGAACACCCTTTTTGCCAGTGATAGTCTGATTTTGTCGTCCGCCTTGCTACGTTAATTACTCGTTGTTTTCCTTCCTAGATAATAAAATTCCTTAACCTCATCTACTTCGTGAGCATCAATCCTGAAGTTAAGTTTCTAACTGCTCGCATTTCTGCTACTTCTCATTACCTTCGTCTTTCTTCGATTTACTCTAAGTCCATATTCTTTACTAATTAGACTTCTGATTCCATTCAGCGAATAATGTAATTCTTCTTCACTTTCGCTCAGGATAGCAATATCATCAGCAAATCGTATCACTGACATCCTGTCACCTTGAATTTTAATTCCACCCCTGAACCCTTCTTTTAATTCCATCAATGCTTGTTCGATGTTCGGATTCAACAGTAGGGGCGAAAGACTGCATCTCTGTCTTACCCCCATTTTAATTCGAGCACTTCCTTCTTGGTTGTTCACTCCTATTATTCCTTATTGGCTCTTGTATATGTTCCATATTACCCTTCTTTCCCTACAGCTGACCCACATTTTCCTCAGACTTTCTAACATCTTGCACCATTTTACATTATCGAACTTTTTTCCACGTTGACAATTCCTGTGAATAAGTCTTGATTTTTCTTTAGCCTTCCTTCCATTATCAACCGCAACGTCAGAATTGCCTCTCTGATGCCCTTACCTTTCGTGAAGACAAACTGATCGTAATGTTGACACATCCTCGAGTTTATTTTCCTTTCTTCTGTATATTATTCTTGTAAGCAACTAGGATGGACGAGATGTTAAGCAGATTGTGCGATAATTCTCGCACTTGACGGCTCATGAATTCTTCGAAATTGTGTGGATAATATTTTCCTGGAAGTAAGATAGTATGTCGCTGGACTCATACGTTCTACATACCAATGTGAATGGTCGTTTTGTTGTCACTTCCCCCAATTTTCTTAAAAATTCTCATTGAATATTATCTATTCCTTCTGACTTATTTTATCTTAAGTCGTCCGAAGCTCTCTTAAATTCTGATTCTAATACTGAATCCTCTATCTCTTCTATATCGACTCCTATTTTTTCTATCACATCAGGCAAATCTTCCCCTTCTAGAGGCCTTCAATGTACTCTTTCCACCTATCCGCTCTCCCCTCTGCATTTAAGAATGGAATTCTTGATTGCACTCTTAACGTTAACCCCCTTGCTTTTATTTTCACCGAAAGTTGCTTCGGCTTTCCTACCTGCTGAGTCAATCCTTTCGACAATCATTTTTTCTTCAATTTCTTGACATTTTTAATGGAGCCATTTCGTGTTAGCTTCCCAGCACTTCCTATTTATTTCATTACTCAGTGACTTGTATTTCTGTATTCCTGAATTTCCGTGAACATTTTTGTACTTTCTTCATTCGTCGATCAACTAAAGTGGCTCTTCTGCTACCCATGGCTTCTTCGCACCTATGTTTTTCTGTCCAACTTCTGTGGCTATCCTTCTTAGAGATGTCCATTCCTCTTCAGCAGTACTGTCTACTAAGCTATTCTTAATTGCTGAATCTATAGCCTTAGAGGACCTCAAGTGTCTCGTAATTTTTTTGTACTTCCGTATGTAACCTAAGTGAAATCTTCCCGTACTACCAGGCCTTTTAGAATTTAACGAGTTTAAAACAATAATAGGTGTCACACTGAATGAAAGTGATGCACAAAGAAACAAACAAATAATCGAGAGTTACAGAAAACTGCCACCTTAACTGCGACATTCAGATCTTCATCGCTGTCTTAGTTCATCATGCTAGGGTTTCTCCGAATTGGGACTGAACCATATACACCAAAGCTTATGAGGTATTACAAATCCCAGTGATGCAGCTACATAACATTTAATTCTGTAGCTGAAGCGTCTTGCGGAAAATGCAGAAAGCAAGCCCATGAATCTGGCACTGACTGCCCTTCTCCGTCTGCATCAAGTGCTCTAGAATCCACTTAGTCGGGAGCAGTGGCTGCCTAATATTCACTGTAGAACGAAAAATTCAAGAAATAAAGGTTACAAAGTGGATCATTCATGCAGAAACCAAGAAAGAATCTATGTCGACGAAAGTTGTGTCTTTGCCACTTTCTGTACTTCCTTAGTGAAGAAACCTGTCACTAAGGTAGATGTTTCAACGCAAACATTGTACATTGAAGCAGAACCAGCCACCACCATCACCCCCGCCACCACCACCAGTACCTGCACTTGTACCTACCAAAGCGAACAGAATAAAGGTACAGCAACCCAGGCAACCATGACGAAAAAAACGACAAAACATTAAAACTGAGCACATAGAAAGCACCCCAAAACTGTCGTTCATCGTATCTCAGCAACCGCGAGGTCAAATGGACAGGGAAAGGGAATCGTTTGGGTCAGCTGTCCTGGACACCGTAAAATGTCATGCACGTCTCGCTGATGATGAGAACATCAAGGAGTTAGATAACTCGTCACCAGACCCAGACAGCCCTTCGACTCCCTCTCGCTCTACAAGAGCCTCACTGTTCTGACACAAAGATAAGCGAGCATAAATTTTAAAAAAAGACACAAAAATTGCTACAGACTTCAGGATCCTTTTGGAGGAGAGGCGGACAGAATGGACGTTTGCTCGTTCTAAAAACAGAGACACACTTGCATGGAGGATATCACCTCTATAGGAATGACTTCCCTACTTGTGACAGAGCGAAAAGTGTTGTAGGGGTGTTCGTCAAGGACGCCTGCACTCCTTAACTGCGGCATTAACCACCACGATATAAGCGTGGTACTTAGTTACGATGAAGGCACAAGTTAATGTCACGTTGTGTTCTTGTACCTGACGTCCATGAGCCTATTAGCGGTGAAAAACTCTTGTTATTCCTGAACTGTCCTATTCCTTTCTCTTCTTAGGAGATTCTAATGCATACAGAGTTCAATGGGGACGGAATACCACTAGCCCCACGGGTCGAGAGCTCGAGGATCACACACAAACTGAAACATCATACTGATGAATTTGCGCCAACCTACTCATTACAGCACTTCCATTGACTTCTCTAGGTCACCTACCCCTACAGACACTGCTCAATGGGAAGTAGACGACGACATACGTGGAAGGGACCGCTACCCTATCTAGACTCATCTGGCAAATGCTGAAATGAGGCCACCAAAACATCTTTCTAATTGGATACGTTAAACTGGACTGGGTGCGTCACACTAGGGCCGTGACTTACCACGCCGCTGATGTATGCTCTCCCGAGACTTTAATAACTGGTACAGGTAGGAGGCAACCTCTCCCTTATTGAAATGATGAGCGTCGTTATGCTATCAAAGGTAGGAGGGTGGCTAAGCGAATATTAAATCGGTACCATATGGACGAGAATTTGCATCCCTTTGGATGGCAAGGACAAAGACGAGGAGAAAATTTCAAGTCGGTAAGAAGACAGCAAGAGTTCCTGAATTCCATCAACAGATCCACACTGGCAAGTAAAGTACGAAAAGCTATTATGATTTCCAGGTCAAACTCACTATCACCACCACTTGCTGTACGAAAGCAACAATGCTCCTAACATCAGCGGGAGACATAGCTCGGAGAATGCCTGAATGTTACAGGATTTCTATTTTGAGTCATCAGTCTTCTGAGTGGTTTGACACAGCCCACTTCGAAGTCTTCTCCTGCGCCACCCTTTTCATTTCAGAGCAGCACCTGCAATCTATGTCCTCAGTTATTTGCTGAATGTATTCCATTCTCTGTCTTTCTCCGCAGTTTTTGTACTGTACAACTCCCTCTAGTATAATGGAGGTTATTCTCTGACTTCTTTACACATGTCCTATCATCCTGTCGTTTCTTTTTAGTGTTATCCATACATTCCCTTCCTCGCCGATTCCGCGGAGAATCGTTCTCATTCAATTCCTTACCATTCCAACAAATTTTCACCGTTATTCTGTAACACCATATCTCAAATGCTTCGATTCTCTTCTGTTCCGGATTTCCCATAATCCATGTTTCGCTACCATATAATATTGTGCTCCAAACATAAATTCTCAGAAAGTTTTTCCTCAAATTAAGTCCTATGTTTGATGCTAATAGACCACTCTTAGCCAGGAATGCCCCTTTTCCAATGACTAGTCGGATGTGAATTTCCTCCTTCCTCCGTCCACCATAGGTTATTTTGCTGCCTCGGTAGCAGAATTCCTTCACTTCATCTACTTCGTGATCACTAATTCTGCTACTTCTCATTAGTTCGTGTGGTGTATTACCCGTCTTTCCGTATAGCTTACCCCTATTATTCTCACAATTTCGAACACCTTGCGCCATTTTACATTGTCGATCGCTTTTCCAGGTCGATATATCCTATAAAAGTGTCTTGATTTTTCTTCAGCCCCCATTTCATTGTCACCCCCAATGTCAGTACTGCCTCCTGATGCATTTACCTTCACCAAAGCTGAATTGATGGTCATCTAACCGATTATCAATTATTTCCATTCCTGTGTATATAGTTCTCGTCAGAAATGTGGTTGCAAGAGGATTAAATGTGAATGTGTGATAATTGTTTCTCAAGTCGCCTCTTGCAGTCTTCTAAACTGTCTGGATAATATTTATCCGAAATTATGTAGTCATATTGCCAGTCTCATAGATTCTACTCACCAAGGTGAATGGTAGTTTGTCGTCATTTTCCCTAATGATCTTAAAAATGCCAATGGAATGGCTTCCATCCTTTTTGCCTTATTGACCTTACGTCGTCCAAAGCTCTTTTAAATTCGAAATCTAGTACTGGATCCCCCATCTCTTCCTTATCGGTTCCTGTTTCTTCCAGGTAAGTATTTCTCCTTTATAGAGGCCTACGATGTTCTCTTCCCACCTAAGAACTGTCTTTGTGCTTTTAAGAGTGCAATTCCTATTGCACTCTTAATTTCACAGAAGTTGGCTTTGAGCTTTCTGTGTGCTGAGTCCCTCCTTCCAAAATCATTTCTTTGTTGATTTCTTCACATTTTTCATGCAGCCATTTCGTATTTATCTTCCTTGTACTTCTTATTTATTTTATTCCTAAGTGACTTGTATTTCTGAATTATCCTGAACGTTTTTGTACTTTCTTCTTCCATTGATCACCCCAGGTATTTCTTCATAGTTACTTTCTTATAACTATGTTTTTCTTTACAACTTCTGTGTTTGTCCCTTTTTGAGAAGTCCATTCCCCTTCAACTGAACTACTTACTGATGTATTCATTATCGCAGTAACTATCGGCTCAATTCGTCGAGGCTATAGATACTGAGGCTTATTAGGATGTTACGGCTGACTGTATTGAAGATCCAGCCTTGGTCGCCAGAAACGGGGTGATTAGAATTTCCGCTATACCAGTATGGAGTTGGATTTTGCATTGGAATTAGCTCGTGGTATTGTGCCCGATAACGTACAGAATACTAAAGCAGCTGAATTGAGTCTTCCTTCAGCTTTTTATTGAAGTTTGAGTGGCAGGTGTATTTCCCAACTAGCTGAAAGAATCTGTTTTATTCCTGATCTTAAAGCCAGGTAATAATCACACTAAACTTAGTAGTCATCATAACGTCAATCTCACTATCTGTGAAGGAAAGACACGGCGTACGGTCAATTGGCTCCAAGTGTGTTCTCGAAACCAGGTCACTAATTGCTAGCACCCAGTATGGGCTCACCAGGTATCACTCCACACTCCGTAACGGAACCTGTTAGAAGCAGAAATTTGTCAAGCTTTTCAATCTAAGCACCAACTTGTCAGTATATCCGTCGACTGGGAAAAGTCCGACAAATCTAACTCGAGGCATAATTATTTGCTTTTTCAACTTTACGATTGAGGTTTTCGTGGACGTCTTCCCCATTTCATACAATCCTTCCTCTAAGAAAGTTATTTTTGAATCACAGTGGGAAGGCCCTGAGTAACCATTTTAAGCAGCACAGCATATCGGCGTCCTTCACGGTATTGTTTTTCCCTTCGCGGAAAAAAGTATTGCGTCCATTGTGTGAACAACGGTTTTCGTCCGTGGAAGACTTCTCGATTTTCTGTGCATTCTCCAACTGTGCCGCAACTACCCGACACATGCATTTGGTTTTGGTTACCAGGCTCTTGATGTTGTTGTTGTTGTTGTCTTCAGTCCTGAGACTGGTTTGATGCAGCTCTCCATGCTACTCTATCCTGTACAAGCTTCTTCATCTCCCAGTACCTACTGCAACCTACATCCTTCTTAATGTGCTTAGTGTATTCATCTCTTGGTCTACCTCTACGATTTTTACCCTCCATGCCGCCCTCCAATACTAAATTGGTGATCCCTTGATGCCTCAGAACATGTCCTACCAACCGATCCCTTCTTCTGGTCAAGTTGTGCCACAAACTTCTCTTCTCCCCAATCCTTTCAATACTTCCTCATTAGTTATGTGATCTTCAGCATTCATCTGTAGCACCACATTTCGAAAGCTTCTATTCTCTTCTTGTCCAAACTATTTATGGTCCATGTTTCACTTCCATACATGGCTACACTCCATACAAATACTTTCAGAAATGACTTCCTGACACTTAAATCTATACTCGATGTTAACAAATTTCTCTTCTTCATAAAAGCTTTCCTTGCCATTGCCAGTCTACATTTTATATCCTCTCTACTTCGACCATCATCAGTTATTTTGTTCCCCAAATAGCAAAACTCCTTTACTACTTTAAGTGTCTCATTAGGCTCTTGATAGGAATGGGAAAACACCACAAGTTCCAAATTCTCTTTGGAAAAAACCGTCTGTGTTGATTTTAACCGCTTACCGTATGTTTCTAATTTACCTGTTTTAAAACTGGGGTATACCGTTCTCAGTTTTGCGGAGAAGGCAATAATCTCGTCCTCACTTCTGATGACAGGATAACGTAACTGCCACACCTTAAGCAACTGAAATTTCGGTGCCCAAAGGCTTTAAACATTATAAAATGGGTCAGTCATATGTCTTCGGGAGGAGGTATGCATGTCTTCCTTCTTTTCTAAAGCCTTCTTGCGAGCCCTGCATAAATTCGTATGCCAGATGTATAGATCAGCAAGGCCTTCGTGCCTTAGAAAGTTAGATGTGGTTGACCCTGAGGGTATTAGACCTTCAAAAAGGGCTTATCGAACAAGTACAGTTTCTAGCTTTTGTGCAGAGGCTGGTGATTCTCCACCTTCTATACGACCGTCTTTCCCCATGACACGCCAAGCATATAGAACTATGTCTGTTCCAAATTATCCAGCATCCTTCCCCGTTCATCTGCCGCCATTGTAATATCCTTCCGTAATCGTTTGCGGGCAACGAGGCCATTTGGAATCCATGCGAGGAAGCGCCGTATTACAGGTGGAGGTCTCCAGGTCCAAAGCCACGTGAAGTAAGAGATCCCTCTGGCTACTTTTTGAACTGAATGGGTACAGGAAAATAGTACCCTAGTTTACATTTCTGAAACTAAATTCTACGAGGCTTTAAATCAGCACACGTATGTTACTGGTGTATGCGTCTGCACCGTTGTGTTCCTCGCCTTTGTTCTTAGGGTTGTGTTCCCATAGCAGTTCTCAGTTTATTTCGTGTAATTATTTGCTATTGGGAGGGCAATGGAGTAGATGAGACCACAACGTGGCAAGATATTTCTCATTTGCTCAGATTCCCAAAGGGCTATTGGTCAGATACACGCAGCAGATCGGATGGTACAAAATATGGAGGACGCTCTCATTCTCTTGCAGACGCAGGACATTTTCTACTGGTTTCTAGAGATTCACATAGGCCTCCCTTTCACCGCCAGCTCGCTTTTCAGTCCCCCTACAGGCTGTTACCACATACGTGACCTGAAAGGCCATATCTTGTTGGAAGGCTCGGTGGCTGGCAATGAAGAACAATAATGTGCGGCCAGTGGAACTGTCATTGCGACCGTGGTTTACCCTTCCAACCACTATGAACTGAAGAAGTAGCGCTTACATGGCTTGGAGTGGGACAGTTCTCACTGATACATCGCTTTCTGTTAAGTCGGGACGACCCACCAGAGTGTCAAATTTGTGGAACACAGTTATCGATATGACAATTTGTAACTGAGTGTGTTTTTTATGGCGATCTGAGGCCAGTTCCTGGGTCACCCATAGGACTTGCCATCTATTTCAACCAACAACCAGGTGTGTGTGGTTGGTGTTACAAAATTTTGTACGATATCGTGATTGCTTCCCGAAAAACTGGCCGAATTTTGGTGATCTTGTGTCTTGGTTTTAAAATTTATTGTTATTTTCTAATAGAATTTCACCATCCTCGTCTGTTTATTTCGTTTAGCGCCCTAAAACTCTAATATCACATAATGCTATTAAGGAGGCTGTCTTAATGCTTTGGCCAATCGATAATCTGTAATAACCATTTTCTTTTCAAACGCTCTTCATTGTTATACAGCTTCTAAAATTGAAAATAGGCCAAAAAAATGGAACATTTCAACAAAATAATTTATTTTTATCGTATTGTACTTACCAATAAATGTTTTAATGTAATCACAGTTACTCGAAATCTTTAAAACTGATGGGAGAGTCTTTCGTTTTCCTGCCATCACAGCGATACATCTTTCAAAACTGAGGAAGATAATAATTCCGATACAAGTTGCATAAAATTTCGGCCTTAGAAACTATAATGCAGCTCGTTGATTAATTAAATACTTATATGTATTTAATTTTGATTATTATATAATAAATCGAATATCGAGTTGCACATAATTAATACTCGTAATGTGCGGTTTTCATTAACAAACATCACGTAAAATTTTCTCAGTCAAAGTTTATTAGAACCTCAATCAGACTAGTGCAGTTCTTTCAGGAAGCTTGTTTCTGTTACTTGGTACCAAAAAGTAACACAATCAGTTACTATGAAGTTAATTTTCTCCACACGGTGGCAAAGTCTTCCGGGATACTGAACTGATTCCGTCAGACCCATTTCGTATGTTCGCATCATGTAGCTGAGTTTGTTTCTGAGTTCTCGAATCCTCTAGCTTCCTGTTTGTGATGGAAGCAAACTTAAGGTTGGAAATAGCCTGGTTTTTCGTTTCTTGTTCAATAATTTTATGTATTTTTTGTTATTCTAATCCATTATACCCCGTGTTTTCTTATTCTGTATGTTTAATTTGAGAGTGTGAGGCGAGTGTATATTCAACATGTATGAAGGGAGTCTTCTAGTCTGCATGTGCAGTCTGGCAACGTACTGTGGTTGGGCGGAAGGGCAGAGTGTTTCCCAGCAGGTAGAGATAAGTGCTTAAGAGAGTTACGAAAGGGTTGGTATCGGTTAGAAAGGGTCTGTGTTTTCACCCTCTATGGCTTCTAGTGAAGATGAGCGCTGGACAGCCGAATTCCACCCCAGGGCCGCCCACGTGCTGCCAAGGTGGTTTCAACTACACCGCAGATTTTTCCCTGGGAAACCATGTAACATCCTCCATACAGTCCCGATCCCTCTCCGTGCGTTTTCGATGTTCTTGTAGCCTTGAAGAGAGAACACTTGGCCGTCGATTTGCTTCGGATTAAGAGATGCATACCTGGGTAAATGATAAGCAGTTGACTTGTATAAATAGTTGACTTGTACTATCCCTTAGGTAATGAACTTGTATCGCTGTGTAGATGCCCAATGAAGACTGTAAACTAAGATTTGTTATACAAGGATTTTCTTATTACTGCTAAATGAAGATCCTACAGACTTCAAAACCGCAGTGGATTGGTGACACTGTAATTTAATTTTGTGACTGGGTGAGACAAGTATGTAATGAAAGTCAAAGTTAGCCAATCCCAGTCTCTCATGAACAATCATCCAATGACAAGTGTGTATTCTCCTGGATTTTTCTCAACTTCTCAATAATTTTCGAAATCTCCTACATCAGACCATGCTGCCCAATGAAATTCCCACATATTCGCGTCCAGCAGCCAACAGATAAAGAAAGGCGTCTGTTTCGTCGCTGTACTGTTAGGGAATAAAATGAGCACATTAACACCGTTTTTGCTACGACCCTCTTAAGCCTCCTATCAGCTTCATATAGATTAGGGGCCAGCTACAGGCATTTTTCGGACGAGAAACTTGCAGTGTCACCCTTATAGAGCCCTCACACCTCTCCTGCCATGTTCTATTGTGAGCATAGAGCCATAAATAACTTCCACGGAGCCTGCATTGTGTCCACCGGTATACTGCTCTGCTATCGACAGACTGGCGCCATCTTATCTGCCAGACTTCCAAGACTTTTACTGCACATTAGAACGCCCTCGGCGCAGAAAAATGCTTTAGGAACGTCGGCGTGGTCATCACCTCTTGCAGGATTGCAACGACTGATCTGCAGCCATCCAGACGGCTGCAGTGTTACCTGCTGTCCACGTTGTATCGACTCATGACGGGCATTCCTCCATCCTGTCCACACAACAGCCTTTAGTGAATGTTGTCCTACCTGGAGTCTGTGTCATCTTTTACAACTTGTGTTAAGTTAATGGTTCCCTTCCGCTAACTTTCATCAGCTGTCTATGAAACTGTCAGCCTAGCCAAAAGAATTATCAAGAAATACAACGCTTGTACAAGTGCTTCGTTTATTAACAGTCACTATCTGATCAAAATAAAGGAATACACTATATTTCGATAATATGAAAGTCAATGAAACCGTCCGTTGTTCCGTCTTTCACATTTACTTTTTTTCCATCTATCGTGTTTTCATTTGACTGCCTCCTATACCCGTTTTCTTCCCTGGCCGCCCGTTACAATACAATGTTCCCAGCTTCTGTTTGTAGTTACGGTTAGTATTATAATTGTCTTACATAAAGTAAGGTTTGCTTCATGTCAGTTTTGTTTTCTAATCGACTGGAAAAGGAACTTAATTTGTGAAATGTTAAAAAAAATAGTTTGGCCTTCTGTTTTGCAAAACACGTCTTATCTGATCCACTGAGATGCTATTAATGTATAAACTACTTGGCCTAAATTTAAAAAGAAAATGTTGCATTTCCATTGCCTTGATTAAATTTTGTTTGTCGATCTACCTTGATTTGTAACCAGAGGTAGTGAATTTGCCCCAAAATAGTTACCAACCAGGAGCACACTTTCAAATGGCTTCCCTTTCCAAGGACCAAATACAGCAGTTAAACAATAGTTAACTTCCATTAGCCTGTCCTTGCGAAGTTCGTTTCTTCTCAAATAGCACCCAAAGTACTTTAACCAAGTATTTTCTGCATTCGTTCTTGCAACTTTTCCCTTTATCAGTTTTGTCAAGTTCCCCTCTAGAGATCTTTCATTTATTTTTACTGTATTTGAATCTTTAACTGCCATAAATTAATCAAACAGTACACAAAACAAAGATACTGTTGTTGTATATGGCTTACAAAGCTTTATTGATCTGTTCACTAATTATGAATCTCAGAGCATTACAAAAAAGAGATAGATATTCAGCATATTCACCAAAGATAAACAGCAGAAAACACTGGGACAGGGCCACTGTGTCATTAGTGTCCCCTCGTTAACTTTCGGCTGTCAACTACTTTCAGTTTTGGAATAGTATTAAGAAGAATAAAACATTATGATACTCATAATACCATGTACTTTACCTGTTAGACCACAAAAATTTATGATGAATGTCTCTTAAGTTATAACACCATAGGCGATGTAGACAACTGTTATGTAACACACAGGCTGGCGGTAGTGGAAACACTGTGCCTTCTAAATGATTAGTCATCTAGGTCTGCTTGTAAACTTACACCGGTCTCTCCTACATTCTTCGTGTACTGTAATTAAAATAAACTTTATTTTCTTTCCTATAATATTAAGTTTCTTATTCTTACCGAGTTCACTAAAAACAGAAAATTTGAATTGGTGAGATTAAGAGGCTGGAAAACTTATGTGAAAAATGTGACAAACGACTATGAACTCAAGATGGTGAAGACAGCATTTGCTTAGCCCATAACAGCATATGAGAACGTCTATCCGCTGCATATGAGCAAATTCAAGTAGATGAGAATGTGAAGTGAAGGTGCAACAGCCCCAGAGGGAACTCAGACTGTGTGGGCACGAATGTTTCTGTTCTTCTACCCGAGCCTTAAAGAGTCCTTTCTGCTATCTACTCGTTCTACCAATTACATTTTAAGGAGTGGCTGTTTTGCGATTTCACTCGTAATTTAAAATGTACAGCTCATAATCTCTGACCGAGAGTTATACAGTTGAATGTCCTAACATTAATATGTATAATTAGTTGCTATTCAGTAGGTTAATAGGATATTCTGTTTTATGGCAACCTAAATTTTCTTATATTTGTGCTAATCTCTAGACCTTCAGATATTTGTTACACACCACAACCTCTCAAGACATATTTTATTATTTATTTGCTGAAACGAAAGCCTTTTTCCTTTATACTTCTCTCAGCGTCATTATCCTATTACGCTAACCATATACTTCTTTCCTTGTCACTACTTTGAAACTTTCTCTGTTCTTAGCATCCACCTGCAGTAAAGCTTCTCCAGTGCTTTCAGTTACCTTGTTCTCTGCTATTTTTGCAGAGCCTCTGGACAATCAGTCTCACTACAGAATCAGTTTGATACAACAGGAGAAGTACTTCACTGATGGAACTCTCCTAATCTCATATCTTCCTTCAAAAGCCATCTTAATCGACGTTGCCTCTAAGACAATGTAATTCTTACATCATTTACAGCATGCTCTTGAATTTAGTGTTTATTACACAATGCAACAAACTGGAACGTCACAAAAACTTTTTCTCGAAAATATAGGCGTTCTTAATGTATTTTGACCTTCTGAATTGGAAAATGGTACTCAGACACCATAGCACCCACTGTTATTGTACAAGTCACATACATTTGCAGTCATGATATTTGTTGTGTTAGCAGAGCAAGTTGTTTCGTTTTCACTATACCCCAATGTCCTTGGTGGAGAAACTTTAAGACAGAGGTCTGTAATGAACGTGGAACCACCACCTTGGACGGATCATTATCAGAGCGCAACAGCAAAACACCCCGTTGAACAAAAAGTCTCACCTTGTGAGCAAAAAATCGGCGAACCAGCGGGTCCCCGGTCCGTGACTTTGACAAGGGCAATTGCGTAGCAACAAAACGCAGAACGGTAGCAAGGACAGGGTCGGAAGTTGTGGCTGTAGTTACACGACGAAAATCAATCGGAGACGATTCGACCACGTCATCGGTTTCCGAATCAATGAAAATGCAGCTAGTTCGGAGGAATCGAAAGCCCTATCCTCAGCAACAGGCAAACGGGACAACGCATCGGCGTTTCCGTGCATAGTAGTGGTCCGATACAAGATATCGTAGTGGTACTGCGAGACGAAAATGGACCAGTGAATGAATTTCTGCGCTGTACGTGGAGGTACAGCCTTGTTCGGATGAAAAAGCGATGTCAAAGGTTTGTGGTCTGTGATTATGGTAAAGTGACGACCATACAAGAAGTCATGAAACTTTGTAACACTAAATACGAGAGTCAATGCTTCTTTCTCGATCTGTGAATAATTTCTTTGCGCAGACGATAGCAATTTTGACGCAAAGGCAATAGGACGATCGTGCGAGCCATCTTTGTGCGCAAGCACAGCACCGATCCCGAATTCCGATGCATCCACCATTAATAAAAGGGGCTTCTGGGGATCGAATGGCGTAAGGCAAGTATTGGAAAGCAACGCCGATTTCAACCGGCGAAAGGCGCGTTCTCATTCCGTCGTGCAGACGAACGGAACACCTTTACGGCGTAAGCGATGAAGCGGAGCTGAAATGGAAGAGGCATGCGGCACATATCTGTGATAATAGCTGCTTCAAATTCTGCGGCAAAGGCAAGTCTTGTATGGCACGGAGGTGCATGGGACGGGGATGTATGCCTTGGGCATTGAGTACATGTCCCAGGTATGGCAAGTCACCAGCAAAATACACACATTTGTCCTTCCGTAAGCGAAGACCATTTTGTCGCAAGACCTGAAATAATTTTCTGAGATTGGCTAAATGTCCTTCTTCCGTCTTTCTGGAGATCACAAAATAGTCCAGATAGTTTGCTGCAGTAGGGACCAACGCAAAAACAGTTTGCAGATATTGCTGAAACAATGCAGGCGTGGATGCACACCCGAATGGCAGTCGTTTGAATTGATACAAATCAAGATGTGTGTTAACCACCAAAACGCGCTGGGATTCTTCGTCCACCGGTATTTGCAAGTACGCATCTGCTAGGTCCAACTTCGAAAAATATTTGCCCTGGCACAGTTTGTCAAAAAGATCTTCTGGGCGGGGTCACTGGTTGTGGATTCACTGTTGCCTGGAAGTCCACACAAAGTCTCAATTTTCTCGAAGGTTTTGGCAAAATTACTAAGGGCGATGCCCAGAGAGATACATGCACACGTTCAATTACACATTGTGATTCCAAATCGTGTTTTTTCAACCTCATCACGCAATGCGTGGGGAACATTGCGCGCTCTGAAAAATTTTGGTTGCGCCTTTACTTTCAGTTCCAAATGTGCTTTATAGTTCTTAGCACATCCGAGGTCTGGTGCAAAAACGTCTGCAAATTCTTCACATAGACGAGAAACACTGTCTGAAGGCACAGTCTGGTTCAATGTTACGACCTGATTTACTACAGACAAGTTAAACAATTGAAATGAATCGAAACCAAACAAGTTCACTGCAGAAGAAGAACGAAGGATGTAAAATGACACAAGGTTTGTTTGTCCTTTGTATGTTGCAAGAAGGCTGCACTGTCCTAACACAGGGAATCCTTGACCTGAATAGCTAGTTAACTTAACATTTGCGGCACGCAATGGAGGTGTGCCCAGCAGTTTGTAAGTGTCTTGATTGATCAGTGAAACTGCAGCTCCAGTATCGAGCTGGAATGGTATCACTTTGCCGTTAATGTCCAAGTCTAGAAAAAGTTTATTGTCCTGCTGACGACACGAGCGACTGTCTCGTGGAATGTGAACTGACACTGGTACAAAATCACTTGCAACTTGACAGGAGTTCTGGCGATGTCGACGCACACTATTTGTGGGACAAACACAGTCACTGTTAGAGAGAGTGGCAATGGGCGGAGTGGAATGAACGACATGAATTTTCATGGGCGAAGTTTCGCGAGCCTGAGTATCCTTGGTTCGATTCCAATTCCGGCGCGAAGCAAAGGGCCAGGAATGGTTTTGAGTTTCCGATCTGAGCTTTTTCTGGCAAACGCTCTGAACATGTCCTTTTTTATTACAATATAAGCAAATAGCTTGGCGTGACGGGCAGTTCTCATGCGAATGCTTAGTAGCGCACCGCGGGCATAATTTGAGCACTGCATTTGCATGCCGGAGCGGCACACGTGGCTGAGAGCCTGGCCGCAGCGTCGCGGCTGGGCGCAAGGGCTGTTTACTGCTCTGTGCAGCTCGTCTGGCGGGCCGGTTAACCTGACACACAGCTGGTGAAGTTTCAAATGATTCCTGAGCAAAGTAAAGTGTGTCCTGCCGATCCAATATGTCCATCACTTGTTGAACGGAGGGATTGACTAGTTTCAAAATCTGTTCCCTCATACGAACATCACAAGCGCTCTGTGCAATTGCATCACGTGCCATAGTATCTGAATATGGAAGTCCACATTGACACTCAAAAGCACAGTCCCTAGTAAGGCCTTGCAAGGTTGCAACCCACTCCCGATTAGTCTGACCTGCCGTGCGTTTTGTACAAAAGAAGGTATACCGTTTCTTTACTACATTGACTGATTGTTTGAAATATGCATCTAATACAGACAAAATTTCGTCGTAGGACAGAGTTGCTGCGTCGCGTCGGGGAAATACTTTGACTATCACATGGTAGGTTTGCACAACGACGGACGACAAAAGAAAAGGCTGCCGCTCGTTACCTTGAATGCTGTAGGCGGCGAGATGGAATCCAAATTGGCGTGACCACTCCGTCCAGCTTTCCAGTGCAGCATCAAAAGGTCTGAAGGTCGGTGCAACTGCGTGTTGTGGCTGTGTTAGTGGTAGAGCAGCGGCTGCCGCATCGTTTTGCATTGCTCGTTGACCCTGGACGAGCTGTGCAAGGGCATCCAGTAATGCCTGCGTCTGCTGATTCTGTAAGCGATAAAATTCGGACAGTACATCTGGAGATTGTGGCGAAGCCATTACACAATTAAATCAGGACCGTATAGATAAGAACACCGTTTTTACACTCGTCGCCTATGTTGTGTTCGCAGAAGAGCCAACACCGTGTTACTAGAGGAGGCCAAAATCCACGCGTTTTAGCTCATGCAGGCTGGCGTGAGGAGGGAAGAACTATACTGACGGGAGGTCTGGAACATGACAAGGAATTAGAATTCAGAAAGCGGACGTAATTAGTTTGATACTTAACTTTAATCCATTAATGATGAACGTCGCTCTTGACGGTAAATGATTCACAATATTATCTGTTCAGAAGACATATAGTAACTGCATATGGCGCCTTGCTAGGTCGTAGCAATTGACATAACTGAAGGCTATGCTAAACTGTCGTCTCTGCAAATGAGAGCATATGTAGTCAGTGAACCATCGCTAGCAAAGTAGGCTGTACAACTGGGGCGAGTGCTAGGGAGTCTCGCTAGAATAGACCTGCTGTGTGGCGGCGCTTGGTCTGCAGTCACTGATAGTGGCGACACGCAGGTCCTACGTATACTAGTGGACCGTGGCCGATTTAAAGGCTACCACCTAGCAAGTGTGATGTCTGGCGGTGACACCACAATATTACATTTGAAAATACCATATGAAGCTCAGAAGCGGAGCATCGGTTTCAACTCTTCAACATTTGCGACCCTAATGGCAGACAGCAAAGTCACAATACAAATCGCACTGCCTGTCTGTCACTGTGTTATGTTTGAGGAAAAATATGTGTGAATCCATAAGGAACCATATGCTGAGATCATCGGTCCCTAGATTGCTTAACACTACTTAACACTTTTTTTTTGGTCGTCAGTCTACTGACTGGCTTGATGCGGCCCGCCACGAATTCCTTTCCTGTGCTAACCTCTTCATCTCAGAGTAGCACTTGCAACCTACGACCTCAATTATTTGCTTGACGTATTCCAATCTCTGTCTTCCTCTACAGTTTTTGCCCTCTACAGCTCCCTCTAGTACCATGGAAGTCATTCCCTCATGTCTTAGCAGATGTCCTATCATCCTGTCCCTTCTCCTTATCAGTGTTTTCCACATATTCCTTTCCTCTCCAATTCGATTCTCTTCTGTTCCGGTTTTCCCACAGTTCATGTTTCACTACCACTTAACACTAGACACTACTTAAACTAACTTATGCTAAGAAGAACACGCACACCCATGCTCGAGGAAGGGCTCGAACCTCTGGCGAGAAGGGCCGTGTAATCCGTGCATGGCGCCTCTAACCGCGCGGCCACGCCACACGCCTAATATCTGTGGAAGGAAATACATGTTACTGAAAATATACAGTGTCTATCCGAGGCTGTATGAACTGTGCTAATTGTTTTTGTTATATTTGTGGTGAACTTGTGGTGAAAAATCGAAGAAAGGTTACCGCTATCGTGAGAAACGTGTACCATGCACATTTCGGAGTGAAACTAGGCGTCACCAGTAAAGCATAGGCTCCACATGCCATGTGTGTTGTGTTTAGAACGAACTCTTTTGCTCACTGATCCAGGGCTAGTCATTGGATGTCAGCCGAGTAATAATAGGAACATCTCAGTCCCAAAATTGCCCAAGTCGGCTGTTTGTGATGTGATTGTAAAGCATAAATGCGAGGAAACAACCACAAATAAATGAAGTCGAGGAACCTTCATGTACCGATGGACGGGGACCATCGAGCGCAGGTTGACAATGGATTGCTGTAAACGATTAATTTGGAGTGATGAATCACCTTATAACCCGTGGCAATACAATGGAAGGGTTTGGGTTTACATATTGCCAAGAGAACCTTACCTACCATTATGTAACAAGCCAACAGTGAAGTATGAAGGAGGCAGTGTTGCGGTATGGGATTTTTCATTCTTAGGCTCTGCTTCCCTTCTGCGCTCACGAAAACGCTGAATGCGTAAGACTATGGGCACGTTTTAGAGCTTTTTGTACTGGGTAGAGTGGGTGGACAGCTCAGAGATGATTACTGTCTTTATTAGCATGACAACGAATTATGTAATAAATCAGCATCTCTGAGGGAATTATTTGTCCTGAAAGGACTGACCTGCCCGGAGTCCCTATCTGAACTCAGTGCAAGACCACTGGGGCGAGTTAGAATGTCGACATTACTATGTATGGTGTTTCGAAATGACTTTTAAAAAATTTGACACTGGCTCCTCACACCAAAATAAGAAGGAAAGTACAGTAAACAAGGGCTCTAAAATGCATTCCTTAACGCTATGAGCTGTGAAGACTTGTTCATCCTTGATATTGGAAAACACAGCTCTTCCACGCCAAGATCTTTGCTTACCATATTTTGGGAGGAGGTAGCACGGACCAAAATGTGAAAAAATGTCCAGTAACCATGGGCTCTGAAATCCATACCTCAAGAGTTACGAGCACTTGTTCATCTTCACTTTAGTGAAACATGCCTTTTCAGCTGAACAAGTGCTCATAGCTGCTAAGGACAGACGTGGGGCAAACTCCTTTTTTGTTTTTTAGTCATCGGTCTTGTGATTGGTTTGAGGCTGCCCGCCACCAATTCCTCAGCGGTGCCAACCTCATCTTCTCAGAGTAGCACTTGCAGCCTACCTCCTCAATTATTTTCTGTATGAATTCCCATTTCTGTCTTCCTCTATAGTTTTTGCCGTTTACATCTCCCTCTTGTAGCACGGAAGTCATTCCCTGATGTCTTAACCGATATCCTATCATCCTGTCCCTCCTCCTTGGCAGTGTTTTCCACGCATTCCTTTCCCCTCCGACTCTGCGCAGCACCTCCTCTCAGTCCTAATTTTCAACATTCATCTATAGCACCACATCTCAAATGCTTCGATTCTCTTCTGTTCCGGTTTTGCCACAGTCCATGTTACATTACCATACAACGTTGTGCTCCTAATGTACGTTCTTAGAAATTTATTCCTCAAGTTACGTCCTATATCTAACATTAGTAGACTTTTCCTGGCCAGAAAAGCCATTTTTGCCACTGATAGTCTGCTTTTGATATCTTCCTTGCTGTGTGCGTCGTTGGTTATTTTCCTGCCTAGGTAGGAGAATTCCTTAACTTCACCTACTTCATGGCTATCAATCCTAATGTTAAGTTTCTCGCTTTTCTCATTTGTGCCACTTCTCATTACTATCATCTTTCTTCGATTTACTCTCAGTTCGTATTCTGTACTTACTAGACCATTAATCCCATTCATCAGATCATGTAACTCTTCTTCACTTTCACTCAGGATAGCAATGTCATCGGCAATTCGTATCGTTGATATTCTTTCATCTTGAATTTTAATGCTACACCTGAATCTTTCTTTTATTTCCATCGTTGCTTCTTCCATGTACAGATTGAACAATAGGGGCGCAAGACTACATCCCTGTCTTACACCCTTCTTATTCAGAACACTTCGTTCTTGGTCGTCTACTCTTATTATTCCTTCTTGGATATTACCCGTCTGTCCCTACAGCGTACCCCTATTTTCCTCAGAACATGTTGCACCATTTTACATTGTTGAACGCCTTTTCCACGTCGACAAAACCTGTTAACGTTCTTTATTCTTTTTTTTTTAGTCTTGCTTCCGTTATCAACGGCAACGTCACAATTGCCTCTTTGGTGCCTTTACCTTCCATAAAGCCAAATTGATACTCACCTAACACATCCTCAATTCTCTTTTTCAGTTTTCTGTATATTATTTTCTAAGCAACTTCGGTGCGTGAGCTTTTAAGGTGACTGTGAGATAATTGCCGCACTTGTCAGCTCTTGGAGTATTCGAAATTGTGTGGATGTTATTTTTCTGCAAAAATATTGGAGTTAAAATAGTAAAACCTGAGACTAATATGTACTACATTATGCTTGATATTCTGTACAATTATTGTCTGAAAATGCTCATCTATATTCACTGTATAAGAATTTGCATTTTCAATTACCATTACCTTTTCTCGTTTACTAGTCACGCAATAAAACTAATTTCACAGTTTACATCTGCGTAAGAGGGTAACAGAGATTCGTTTATGGTTGTAGTTGCCCGGGGCTGCTTTATTTTTTATTTTTTTCAAACTTTAAAGGGGAACTATTCTCAGAGAAAAGATAACGGTAAAGTGCTGCATAGGTTATTCAGTAAGTAATTCTTAAGAACACTGCCAAATTTCAGGATGTTAGCTTTGACGGTTGCAGAGAAAAAGTATATTGTAGCTGAAGAAGTCGGTTTACAGCAGTTTGCATTTAAAGTTTTTATTTCAATTTTTGAATATATTGTTATGCCTCTAGTGACTAACGTTGTCCATGGCCAAAATCTTTATTCTCTTCCTCGTCTTTCTGGAGCAATCTCTTCCCCTGACTCCTTTGCCTAGCCAACTTTTGCACTTTTTCCTCTGCTGCCTCGCTTTGTCCAGTAGCGTTTCATCGATACTTCTGAGTATGTTGAGTCTGAACGCACCTGGATGGAAGCCTAGTCTTTGCAGGCGCTTAATATTACCTACATTTCCACTACTGAACACTAGACAGACATCACATGCAGCTATCTTCACAACAGCTGAGAGCTCGAATACAGTTTGTGGACAAATCATCCACATAAGGTGACTGTAACTCTCATTTGTATTCTGTATTTTCTCATATACACATTTTTTCTGCAGTTCAGGATTGGCTATGTAACTGAAAGTTGGTTTTATAACATCTAACACAGCAAGTGGCAAACCATGTTTGTGGGCATATGGCTTTCCACTGGCTTCCGTCTGAAGATATTTGCTCCATGATATGTCACAAAGGAAAAGCTGGGGATTACCATATGTGGAAAGTTTGTAAAAGTATATTGCCAACACAGTTTGCTGCATTGTTTTAGCATTATCTAAGTTATCCCTGACAGCCCTTCCATTATAAATTTGTAAAGTGTGAATTTCCTTGTCCGTCAGTCTGTTAACACCTCCCAATGGCTTTCCATCTTTTAATCACGTTATAAACAAAGGAAGAAGCAAAGAAAAACTTCTTCAGAGCCTTCTAGAATCATGTGCAGTTCTTCTCGATTGTGTGAACGAAAAATTAACGAGCAAAATTTCTAACGTAAGGAAGGTGTGGATCACAGCATAGAAAGAGGGGCGTGTGGCAGGCGCAGGTGCCAAAACAAACTTTTTGAAAACATATTTCTATCCAGAATTCGATTATGAAACTATGCGAATTTATTCTTAAAGAATCAATCTATTAAACTAAGCAAAAAATTCGGATTTTTTCGCAGTTTTGCCCAAAACTCCGCTCTTAAGTTACGCAATTTAGTATCTAAGTTTACTGGAACATTTATCTTATTTTGGCCCATACTATCTGCTCCCCAAATATGGAACTCAAAGAGCTTACAGTAGAAATGAGGATGAACAAGTACCCATAGCTCTCATGGTATGCATTTTAGAGTCCATGAGTACCGGACTTTTTTACTTACTTTGGAGTAAGGAATCTGTCCTCAGATATTCTTAAAAGTCATTGTGAAACATCCTGTGTACGTCTCTATGAGGTTTCGTCTCTTGAGGAAGAATGGGCGGCCATTTCTCCACAGAAACATCAATGAAAGTGTACCCTGCAGAGTTCAGGCAGTCACAAAGGCGAAGCTGGGACGCACCCTATATTAATGTACAATAACAAATGTCGGAATACTTTCGATCAGATACTGTATTTCGTAATGGCCAAAAATAGCACATATTCCGAAATCTTGCGGCAAATCGATATCATTGATATGGATCTATAATTGAGTGGCCTACTTCCATTTCCTTTCCTGCAGTACTGATAAGATTATGTTACTTTACAGTCTTTATGTACTAATCTTTCAGTATTATTCCATTAGATGATGGCTTGGTGTTACAACATCCAGTTTCGCATTATTTCAGGATAAAAACAGTCTTGGTTGCGAAATTATTTAACATTAATGACCCGTTTCACCATTTTGGGGCATCACCAGATAGTGTACCCATCTACATCTACATCTACATCCCGACCTACATGGATCTCTGCAAAACGCATTTAAGTGCCTGGCAGAGGGTTCATCGATCCATCCTCACATTATTCCGATCTCGTACAGCGTGCGGAAAGAACGAACACATATATCTTTCTGTACGAGCTCTGATTTCCCTTATTATATCGTGGTGATCGTTTCTCCCTATGTAGATCGGTGTCAACAAAATGTTTTTTGCATTCGGAGGAGAAAGTTGGTGATTGGCATTTCGTGAGAAGTTTCCGTCGCAACGAAGAACGCCTTTCCTTTAATGAGGTCCAGCCCAAATTCTGTATCTTTTCTGTGAATTCTCTCCCATATTCCGCAATGATACAAAACGTGCTGCCCTTCTTTGAACTTTTTCGATGTACTCCATCAGTCCTATCTGGTAAGGATCCCACACCGCGCAGCAGTATTCTAAAAGAGGAGGGACAAGCGGAGTGTGGGCAGCCTCCTTAGTATATCTGTTACATTTTCTAAGTGTCGTACCAATTAAACGCAGTCTTTGGTTAGTCTTCCCCACAACATTTTCTGTGTGTTCCTTCCAATTTAAGTTGTCCGTAATTGTAATTCCTAGGTATTTAGTTGAATTTGCGTCTTTTAGATTAGACTGATTTATCGTGTAACCGAAGTTTAACGAATTCCTTATAGCACTGATGTGGATGACCTCACACATTTCGTTATTTAGGGTCAACTGCCACTTTTCGCGCCATTCAGATATCTTTTGCAATTTGTTTTGATCTTCTGATGACTTTGTTCGTCGATAAACGACAGCGCCAAGTGCAAACAACGTAAGACGGATGCTCAGATTGTGTCCCAAATCGTTTATATAGATACGGAAAAGTAAATGGCCTATAACACTATATCGGGGAACGCCAGAAATCACTTTTGTTTTACTCGATGACCTTCCGCAATTACTACGAATTGTGATCTCTCTGACAGGAAATCAAAAATCCAGTCACATAACTGAGACGATATTCCATAAGCTGTTTTAAACAATCTGATGATGCCCCAAAAGGGTGAAACGTGTCAGTGATACTAAATAATTTCGCAACTAAGACTGTTTTTATTCTGAAATACCGATCTTTCGTTGGGCGAGCGCTTATATTTACTGCTAAAAAAAGGGACCTGTATAATCGGCATACTGGATATTTCCCACGAATTTTCCGCGTCCGCTCTGTTAGATTTTCGGGGGAAAGTTATCCAGAAGTTAGCCTGCGTTTAGTACATGTTTGGCCGGTGCGGACAGCAGGTATTAGCTGTTTAATTTAGCGGGCATGGGAGCTGTAGCGGTGGGCGGTTGGCCGACAACTGGCCGCAGCGCTGACGGCGGCGGTGGCCGGCAATTAGGTCGTAGGCCAGGGCGGCAGCCGCCCCTCACCCCCACCCCCACTTCCACCCTTACCGTACCCCACCCCCCACCACCCCCGCCGGCGGCGCGTGTCCATCCGGCCTAGCAGCAACAGCAGCGGCGGCAGCAGCGGGGGCCAAGCCACCCCAGTTCTGATTGCCCGCCTCCGGGCGACGTGACCCGCATCACATCTGCCCCTGCTGCGCCGTGTGTGTGTGTGTGTGTGTGTGTGTGTGTGTGTGTGTAGTCGTGAGGCAGTTTGGCGAGGATCGGGAGAAATTCACGTCTCACTCGTTACGGACGTTTCACGCGCTCTCGTTACGGCGACATTCATTTTTTCTCGCAACGCGATTACAGAAGACGCATTAACGTAAACGGTTCACTGCTTGTTCAAGGATGAGTAGATACTGTGCTTCAGATACGGTGAGAAGCGCTCAACATCTGACTGATTGATTTGAGAGAACGTATGACGTTTCCCGTCACGCCAAACACTCCAAATAATTAGTTACTTTCCATAATTGACAGCGAAATTCTCTGACCGAGTAGAAGGTGTCAAGCCATGAGGCACTAGTCCAATATTCATGCAACTTGCTGGAAATGTGTATCACATAAATGTTATTGACTCAGTAAACTTTCACTGAACATGAAATTGACGCTCATTATCGATATCAGTATGAAGTACACCGCCAGAGGCACCAGTATGTCATACACGTTGAAACGAGAGGGGTGAGTTGACGGCAATGGAACAAGCCAATAATCATAATATTATTAAGTGAACATCGAAAATTAGAATACCGACTTTCAATATTAATTATAAGAGGAGGCCAAAGAAACATATAATTCGATAGGTAGTTTGTCATAAAAAGGTTCAAATGGCTCTAAGCACTATGGGACTTAACATCTGAGGTCGTCGGTCCCCTAGACTTAAAACTACGTAAATCTAACTAACCTAAGGACATCACACAGATCCATGGCCGAGACAGGATTAGAACCGGCGACCGTAGCAGCTACGTGGTACCAGACTGAAGCACCTAGAACCGCTCGGCCACTTCGACCGGCACAAAAAAAGAAAATAAAACAAAGAAAAATAAGTCTTGTGTGTATGTAGCCGGTAGCCGAGGTAAAAAGGAAGTAGCGTACAGACGTGAGAATCATTTTGCTCTTTCTCCCACACTTCTACCAATTTCTACCCCTCCAGATGCTGTGGAAGAAATCGCATACGGAAGTAAAAACAGTTTAATTGCGTTCAAGGGACGTTCATGTGTAAACGATGCAGTTGGCTCATTTGCAGTAACACATGCATACGGGGCAGCTACGGTGCTACTGTGCCACAAGTAATAGGTCACTGTTGCAGGTGGCAGTGGGTATTTCAGGCATTACCACTCACAAAGCAATGCCCGAAGGCCTTCACTTAATGACGGAGAGCAGCGGTATTTGCATAGAGTTGTACGTGCTAACAGAAAAGCAGCACTGTCTGAAATAAACTCAGAAATCAATGTGAGGCGTATGACGAACGTATCCGTTTGGACTGTGCGGCACAATTTGTCGTTAATTGCAGACGACCGACGCGAGTGTCTTTGCTAGCAACACCATCATGTGCATTGTCTCTCCTGGGCCGGCCGCGGTGGCTGAGAGGTTCTAAGCGCTTCAGTCCTGATCCACGCGGCTGGTACGGTCGCAGGTTCGAATCCTGCCTCGGGCATGGGTGTGTGTGATGTCCTTAGGTTAGTTAGGTTTACTTAGTTCTAAGTCTAGACGGCTGATGACCTCAGATGTTAAGTCCCACAGTGCTTAGAACCATTTTATTTGGTCTCTCCTGGGCTCCTGATCATATTGGTTGGACTCTAAACGACTGGAAAACCGTGACCTGGTTAGATGAGTCTCTATTTCTCGTGGCACGAGTGTGGTTCAGGGGATCCACGTCGTCAAGGCCAACAGCAGTCCGTGTAAGCTGATGGTGGTTCCTTAATGGTGAGGGCAGTGTTTACATGTAATTGGACTGAGTCCTTTGGCCCAGCTGAACAGAGTGGCTAGGAATGGTTATGTACGGGTACTTGGAAACCATTTGGAGCCTCACATGGACTTCACGTTCCCAAACAACGATGTCATATCACCAGGCTACAATTGTTCACGATTGGTTTGAAGAATTGAATGACATGGCCACCCCTGATAACCCTACATGAACTCTCTTGAAAGTTTCTGTGACATAATCGAGAGATCAGTTCCGTGACTTTTGTCACGTTAGTATAATGTTCAAAAAATTGTATTTATGACTATTTGACAAAAATCCTGAAAGGGAAAGACAAATGAAAATCTGCTATTGTAAATATGTTTCAAGAAAGGATTATACTTGCAGGGTCCACAAAGACTCTGCAAATAACTTATTGTAATTAAAGCATAACGCACTTTGTATTCCCGTAGTTTCATTTGGACCTTCGAACAGTCCTCGGCGGCTGCACGCCAACAGTAGGTTACCATTGCAAGTAAATCTCACCCATCAAGAGAGAAACAGAAATCGCATCCAGAGAAGACTGCAATACATTGCATTGTGCATTACTAGCTATCCTCGTCAATATTTGGCGAAATAATAAGTTATGCATGGTTTCCTTCCAAACCGTGTGGCGATAGAGAACATTTTATGAACGTAAAATTAGTTTCTTTTTCTCTTACATGGATTTTAAAACACCCATGTAATTGTAAAAATGTGGCGATTGTAACATGTGCAAGATTCCGAGACTATTATTGCTTCCTCTTCTTTTACAATGAATGTCACACCAAAGCGGATAAATCATCAACTGAAAAGTAATAAAATATTTTTCGAAATTTGTGGTAAAGTCTTATGGGACCAAACTGCTGAGGTCATCGGTCCCTAAGCTTACGCACTGCTTCATCTAACTTAAACTGTGTTCCGCTAAGGACAACACACACACATATGCCCGGAGGGAGGACTCGAACCTCCTTGGGGGGTGGGGGGATGGTAAGGGGTGGGGGGGTAAGACCGCGCGCACCGAATGACGGCGCCGGCGCCCTAGATCGCGCGGCTATTCAGTGCGGCCGATCAAATATTTATGTATGAATTTCTCATGAATGCGTTACAAGTCCTTCCTGGTAATTTATTTGCGGTCCCAAACTTTCCTTTACCTTTCCTTTTCATTATTTTTTCAAATTATTAATAAAAACAATATACTAAGCATCCTTTCGGTTTGTCTGCAGTGCAAAAACAACGTAAAAATTGAAAATAGTTTCTGCGTAAGGACTGCTGTTCCCAATGCGTCAACCGCTATGCTAATATATCTAAATTGCTCATGCCCCTCCCAGCGCAAGCCGAAAATGCTATTTTCTCCCAACGCTTCGTCGTCTGGAGTTTCCTCTTACGCCACTTTCATTTCTTGCCAACAGCTGCATATATCACACATTTGGACGATATCATTGATGACGAGTAGGCACGGATCCCTTGTCAGCTTAGATTCTGTATCGAACAAGTGGGTAAGAAGACTTGCTAATATTGAAACACGTCCGCCAACTTTCTGGTTGACTCGTTTCGTGAGGTGCTAATTTCCGAAACTCTGATGACAGTAATGAATGTAGTAAATTTAAAGAGTTAAAAGAAATAATTATGAAAGGAAACGAGGTAGCACCTTTCAAATCCTGACTTCTTCTAGTAATTAGAGGCTGTCCTTGTAGAGGCAACATCTGAGCAATTTTGAATTTTACTACAGTAGTAATTTTCGGCATGTATTAGATATCTTAGAAGCTAGATTAAGAAAAGGCATACCTACGTTTCTAGCATTTGTAGACTTAGAGAAAGCTTTTGACAATGTTGACTGGAATACTCTCTTTCAAATTCTGAAGGTAGCAGGGGTAAAATACAGGGAGCGAAAGGCTATTTACAATTTGTACAGAAACCAGATGGCAATTATAAAAGTCGAGGGACATGAAAGGGAAGCAGTGGTTGGGAAGGGAGTGAGACAGGGTTGTAGCCTCTCCCCGATGTTATTCAACCTGTATATTGAGCAAGCAGTAAAGGAAACACAAGAAAAATTCGGAGTAGGTATTAAAATCCATGGAGAAGAAATAAAAACTTAAAGGTTCGCCGATAACATTGTAGTTCTGTCATACACAGCAAAGCACTTGGAAAAGCAGTATCTTGAAAGGAGGGTATAAGATGAACATCAACAAAAGGAAAATGAAGATAATGGAATGTAGTCGAGTTAACTCGGGTGATGCTGAGGGAATTAGATTAGGAAATGAGACACTTAAAGTAGTAATAGGAGTTTTGCTATTTGGGGAGCAAAATAACTGATGATGGTCGAAGTAGAGAGGATATAAAATGTTTACTGGCAATGGCAAGGAAAGTGTTTCTGAAGAAGAGAAATTTGTTAACAACGAGTATAGATTTAAGTGTCAGAAAGTCGTTTCTGAAAGTATTTGTATGGAGTGTAGCCATGTATGGAAGTGAAACATGGACGATAAACAGTATGGACAAGAAAAGAACAGACGCTTTCGAAATGTGATTCTACAGAAGAATGCTGAAGATTAGATGGGTAGATCACATAACAGAACTGGGGAGGAGTTTGTGGCACAACTTGACTAGAAGAAGGGTGTGGTGCCACCTCCAGACACCACACTTGCTAGGTGGTAGCCTTTAAATCGGCCGCGGTCCGTTAGTATACGTCGGACACGCGTGTCGGCACTATCAGTGATTGCAGACCGAGCGCCGCCACACGGCAGGTCTAGAGACACTTCCTAGCACTCGCCCCAGTTGTACAGCCGACATTGCTAGAGATGGTTCACTGACAAATTACGCTCTCATTTGCCGAGACGATAGTTAGCACAGCCTCAGCTACGTCATTTGCTACGACCTAGCAAGGCGTCATTACCAAGTTACTATTGATGCTGTAAAACATGTACCGTCAAGAGCGATGTTCACCAATTATGAATTAAAGTTAAGTATTCCAGTAGTTACCTACGTTCTTTGCTACTATAACGTCCTTGTCCAATTCCAGACCTCACGCCAGCCTGCGTGAGCTTAAACGCGTGCCTGTCGCCTTCCACCTAGTGGATTGGCTGTCTTGCCAGTCCACAACAAAGGGATCGGTGTGTAGGACATGTTCTGAGGCATCAAGGGATCACCAATTTAGTATTGGAGGGCAGCGTGGAGGGTAAATATCGTAGAGGAAGACCAAGAGATGAATACACCAAGCAGATTCAGAAGGATGTAGGCTGCAGTAGGTAGTGGGAGATGAAGGAGCTTGCACAGGATAGAGTAGCATAGAGAGCTGCATGAAACCAGTCTCAGGACTGAAGACCCCAACAAAAACTAGATAAACTTGTCTGCCGAGAATGACTGCAAAGTGCAGTCGCCACTTGACGCCGTGGAGGAGGCTACGGGTCGGCGCCTCGCCTGGCGATTAAGGGTAGGTGGTCCCCTTTGCCGGCCGGGGTGGCCGAGTGGTTCTACGCGCAACTATCTGGAACTGCGCGACCATTACGGTCGCAGGTTCGCATCCTGCCTCGGGCATGGGTGTGTGTGATGTCCTTAGGCTAGTTAGCTTTAAGTAGTTCTAAGTTCTAGGGGACTGATGACCTGAGAAGTCTTAGTCCCATAGTGCTCAGAGCAATTTTTTGGTCCCCTCTGTTCCTTTCAGAAGGGCGCCTACTTGGCTATGTTTCGAATTTTCTTTGGTGAGTAATTCCTGAATGCAGTCACCTCCCACTCCCTGGGTGGTGGCACCTCACCTAGCAGCTGGCACTTCAAGGTGCGCTTCTCGTGTTTACGATGATGACTTTTTGGTTAGATATGAAACTTCCTGGATGGAGGGACTTTGCTACAGTGTCTCCCCCTTTTTTTATTTCTTTAATTTTTTTTAATTGTTTTATTTGGCCTTTGAGTGTGCACTCAATTTAGCCATAGGCAACACATTTGTACATAATTTTTTAAAAATTGAATTGAATTGAATTGGAAAATAATTAGAAGTGCCTTGGCTTACAATTCACACCAATTCTGAAATATCTTCATCAGCAAGACATATTTATTTGCTTCACTAGTGATGCTGTCTTTTTCTTTGTAGAGACTCTGGATTGTTATTTCGAATTTATGTTGAGAGTATTGCGACAGTGGTGTCGTCTCATGGCATTGGCTTACAACAGGCCACGGGCTTTAATTGGCTGATGTTAGCGTTGGCCCACTCTTTTTTTCGGAGGTAGATGAGGACTTTCTGGTGATTCTGTTGCGCTATTTCTGCGGGGCCCTCTGCGGGTTGGCTTTAGCAAGAGATACTCTGTTTGCATAGCTGACTTGAACCGGAACTAGAAACTACGTACTTTCTATCAGGGGCCATTTGATTTTAAGGTACTCACGATGAGTTTTGATTGTTACTTACTGCATTGACGTTTTCCTTACTTCGTCTTTACAGTGCCAAGTGCGTATAAGTTACTTCCTTGCACGCCAAACTGGCACACTATTCCTCCTTCTGTTACAGTATTGTCAGTGCAGTTACTTCTCTAGTCAGAGTGAATGTAGATTTGAACATGAGTCCTGGAGAAAACATTTTTCGATTCATTTCCCCAGTACCTTGTGGTCCGCTGACAAGTGTCTGAAGTATGATCAGTATAACTTAGTACTTTCCCATTTACTCTAATGATCTGTTCGTAATTAAGTTTTCTTTACATCCAGTTTCCCATATGCGTGCATCTTGAAGGTCTATTGTATCAGCGTATGCCTGGACTGTTATTTATTAATTCTGTAGGCAAACCATCCCTGCCCCTACCAGTTAATAAATTTCGAAGACCGGCATCCACTATTCACTTTTTTGGAAGGCCTATTTCCGTTTAATCCATATCTCGAGCTTATAAGTACGTTTCTGAATAAATAGGAAGCGCTTTGACTGCCTGAAAGTCCAGCCTCCATTAGGCATTAAACTGAGAAATTACGTCGAGGCTCACGACCGGCATCTTAGAAGACATTTTCGCTTATTACTAAGTTAAAGCCCCGCTCAAGGAAACCTATTGTTGCGACACAACTTTGTTTTGCGAGACCTAAATTTTGATCTCATGATGACAACTGCAGTCTCATTTGAGGAATTTGAATGCCATTGGATGCCACACTCCACGCAGAATATGATTAAAGCAGGCATGAATGTTTTGAAGAATGGTGGGAAGTACAATATCAATGAGATTTCCGTGAAGACCCTGCTTACGTTCGTTTAGAGTGTAAAATTTTGTAGAAGTAAAACATGCACCCGACAAATCCAGAGAGGGACGATGCTAAATGAAACGGGTTGCTGTAGAAGATCGGGCAGATAATGAATAGAATGGAGAAGCAGAATGTCAGAAAATCTAAAATAATGTTACAACTCGCAGAAATCATTATCGGTCACCCACAGCATTCCGCTGTTATAAAAACGGAAGATGATCACGTCCTCCGTTCAGAGAGGATCCGTAAAACTGAGAAGAAAGTAACGAAGGCTTATTAAGCAGGCCTAGCGGCCCCTAGAAGCTGCAGCTCAATTTAGGGCACAATTTAGATAACAGGCGCACGTATTTGCCTGCACCGACCCGTACAACGAGATAGCATGAGAGATTTAAATTGTATAAGCATACAAAAGTCATTTGTATTCCGCAGGGTATAGGGGAACTTCATTATGGCAAGAAAAGAAAGATTTACTCACACCTGCAAATAATTTCTTTAATAAGAGGATGCGATAGATCCTGTGTCGTTTCTCGTCAGTCTGAGTAATTTGTTTCCCCTGATTATGATTACAGATAGCATTCGCAACGTGTATCTTGATGTTTTAGCTGCGTAGTAATTCATGTATTACATTTGGGGAGTGTAGTGGATTGACAAGACAGCCAGTCCACAGTGACGGGTAACCGAAAGGCACGCGTTTACACACGCAGGCTTGCTTTAGGTCTGAAACAGGATACGTAATGAATGCTATAAAGAAAAGTACGTAGCTGCTGGAATACTTAACTTTAATTCATCATTTTTATGCAGCATTCTTGATGATAGAAGTGAGACTCTCTCTAGAAAAGGTTAATGGCGCCTTGCTAGGTCGTAGCCATGGTCTTAGCTGAAGGCTATTCTAACTGTCTCTCGGCAAATGAGAGAAAGGCTTCGTCAGTGTAGTCGCTAGCAAAGTCGTCGTACAACTGGGGCGAGTCCTAGTACGTCTGTCTAGACCTGCCGTGTGGTGGCGCTCGGTCTGCAATTACTGACAGTGGCGACACGCGGGTCCGACATGTACTAATGGACCGCGGCCGATTTAAAGCTACCACCTAGCAAGTGTGGTGTCTGGCGGTGACACCACAGGGAGTGCTGCTGTTTAACCTTTATATCTTCTTTTTCTTACATGAATGCCGTGTAACTTGCGGCCGTTTTCAGAGTGAGCCGACCGAAGCTACAGGACGCTACAGCACTTGTTCCGCCGTTTTAAAGCACCGAAAACAGCAGCGCCAGAGACTTTGGTCGACGGTGAAGACTATATATGTATTGAGTACGTGGTTGATCCACACTGGGATATTGAAATGTCATTATCAGCTACACCACAGCGACTACGTTTCATAAGGGAGACGTTCATGAAAAAACACACACTACTTGAAAGATGAATCAAATCCACAACTGTGAATACACGGAAATGAAATTTGTGTACCATGATTTACATAAAATTAACTCATTTACTGTTACGTTCCTTGTTTTATGTATATTTAACTCTTTTAAGAAATTAAAAAAATATTTTCTATAAATAATGTGTATACGCTTTTCTCAGAAGCTTTTCTAGAGATTTCTGCCCAATTTACTTTGTTTAATCTCTTTGGATACATAAATTTTCTCTTACGAGGTGTTTGAACACAGCGAAAAGGACAATTTTAATAATTTTTGAATATAGCTAAATGGACAATATTCATATTTTAATTGTATATAAGTAATGTAAAATTCATGCAAAATTCAAAACATTTAACCCCATATCTCAGCTTACACCCAGAATTTCACAATTTGCTCTTGAGACAATATTCATTCGGTTCATAAAAACAAACCTTCAATTCTAACCTTCATAGGTTCTGAGAAATAGGTACTACAGACGGGCCGAGCGGATGACGCCTCTGTACCATGCCAGGAATCATCTGAATGCGCTCTTGGCGCTAAGAAAACATGATTATTCGGTGAATCGTTTATTGTGACAACTTTACAAAGGTTGGTGCACTGTTGACCGTACTTGTCTCCTGCTCTGGTCATGGACCGACTCTCGGTGTCGATACGGATACTTAGACCAGCCTGGTGCCGCATGGATAGCTGCTACCGGCTGCGTGCCTCTTCTACCCTAGGCCACCCATCCACGGTATGGTGTAGCGGCAGGTGTTGAACCAAGTACTGCTGGCCTAGTCTTCCGTCCCAAGCGGAGAGAGTGCAGAACCTGGTACTGCACTGCTGCTGGTAGTTGATCAGCTCTCCCATCAGTAGTGGTTGCTTCGACACAGAACGATGTTCGTCACTGGAGTTCAGCTCTGCGGTGCTCCACGCCTGGCTCGTACTGTGCTGGTTGACCTGCGACAGGACTTACTAAAACAACATGTTCATGGAACGGAATGTCGTCGGCACGGACTGCATCGATCCCATTGACCTTAACCGTTTTGGGCTGTGGCTCCGGTATTGAAAAAGCTCTCCGTAGTTCTGTGAAAATTAAAGATAAAAGATTAAAAAATTAAAGAGATCTTTGGAGAAATGAGAACCACTTGTGTGAATATCAAGAGCTCAGATGGAGTCCCAGTTCTAAGCAAACAAGGGAAAACAGAAAAGTGGAAGGAGTATATAGAGGGTCTGTACAAAGGCAATATTATGGAAATGGAAGAGGATGTAGATGAAGTTGAAATGGGAGATGTGATACTGCGTGAAGAGTTTGACAGAGCAAGTCGAAACAAGGCCCCGGGAGTAGACAACATACCATTAGATCTACTGACAGCCTTGGGACAGCCATTCCAGACAAAACTCTACCATCTGGTGAGCAAGATGTATGAGATAGGCGAAATTCCCTCAGACTTCAAGAAGAATATAATAATTCCAATCCCAAAGGAAGCAGGTGCTGAAATATGTGAAAATTACTGAACTATCACTTTAATAAGTCACAGCTGCAAAATATTAACGCGAATTCTTTACAGACGAATGGAAAAACTGGTAGAAGCCGACCTCGGGGAAGATCAGTTTGGATTCCGTAGAAATGTTGGAACACTGTTTAATAAGTCACAGCTGCAAAATATTAACGCGAATTCTTTACAGACGAATGGAAAAACTGGTAGAAGCCGACCTCGAGGAAGATCAGTTTGGATTCCGTAGAAATGTTGGATCACGTGAGGAAATCCTGACCCTACGGCTTATCTTAGAGGCTACACTCCTGGAAATTGAAATAAGAACACCGTGAATTCATTGTCCCAGGAAGGGGAAACTTTATTGACACATTCCTGGGGTCAGATACATCACATGATCACACTGACAGAACCACAGGCACATAGACACAGGCAACAGAGCATGCACAATGTCGGCACTAGTACAGTGTATATCCACCTTTCGCAGCAATGCAGGCTGCTATTCTCCCATGGAGACGATCGTAGAGTTGCTGGATGTAGTCCTTTGGAACGGCTTGCCATGCCATTTCCACCTGGCGCCTCAGTTGGACCAGCGTTCGTGCTGGACGTGCAGACCGCGTGAGACGACGCTTCATCCAGTCCCAAACATGCTCAATGGGGGACAGATCCGGAGATCTTGCTGGCCAGGGTAGTTGACTTACACCTTCTAGGGCACGTTGGGTGGCACGGGATACATGCGGACGTGCATTGTCCTGTTGGAACAGCAAGTTCCCTTGCCGGTCTAGGAATGGTAGAACGATGGGTTCGATGACGGTTTGGATGTACCGTGCAATATTCAGTGTCCCCTCGACGATCACCAGTGGTGTACGGCCAGTGTAGGAGATCGCTCCCCACACCATGATGCCGGGTGTTGGCCCTGTGCGCCTCGTTCGTATGCAGTCCTGATTGTGGCGCTCACCTGCACGGCGCCAAACACGCATACGACCATCATTAGCACCAAGGCAGAAGCGACTCTCATCGCTGAAGACGACACGTCTCCATTCGTCCCTCCATTCACGCTTGTCGCGACACCACTGGAGGCGGGCTGCACGATGTTGGGGCGTGAGCGGAAGACGGCCTAACGGTGTGCGAAACCGTAGCCCAGCTTCATGGAGACGGTTGCGAATGGTCCTCGCCGATACCCCAGGAGCAACAGTGCCCCTAACTTGCTGGGAAGTGGCGGTGCGGTCCCCTACGGCACTGCGTAGGATCCCACGGTCTAGGCGTGCATCCGTGCGTCGCTGCGGTCCGGTCCCAGGTCGACGGGCACGTGCACCTTCCGCCGACCACTGGCGACAACATCGATGTACTGTGGAGACCTCACGCCCCACGTGTTGAGCAATTCGGCGGTACGTCCACCCGGCCTCCCGCATGCCCACTATACGCCCTCGCTCAAAGTCCGTCAACTGCACATACGGTTCACGTCCACGCTGTCGCGGCATGCTACCAGTGTTAAAGACTGCGATGGAGCTCCGTATGCCACGGCAAACTGGCTGACACTGACGGCGGCGGTGCACAAATGCTGCGCAGCTAGCGCCATTCGACGGCCAACACCGCGGTTCCTGGTGTGTCCGCTGTGCCGTGCGTGTGATCATTGCTTGTACAGCCCTCTCGCAGTGTCCGGAGCAAGTATGGTGGGTCTGACACACCGGTGTCAATGTGTTCTTTTTTCCATTTCCAGGAGTGTAGATTAAGAAAAGGGAAACCTACGTTTCTACCATTTGTAGACTTAGAGCTTTTGACAATGTTGGCTGGAATACTGTCTTTAAAATTCTGAAGGTGGCAGAGGTAAAATACAGGGAGCGAAAGGCTATTTACAATTTGTACAGAAACCAGATGGCAGTTATAAGAGTTGAGGGACATGAAAGAGAAGCAGTGGTTCAGAAGGGAGTGAGACAGGGTTGTAGCCTCTCGCCGAAATTATTCAATCTGTACATTGAGCAAGCAGTAAAGGAAACAAAAGAAAAATTCGGAGTAGGTATTAAAATCCATGGAGAAGAAATAAAAACGTTAAGGTTCGCCGATGACATTGTAATTCTGCCAGAGACAGCAAAGGACTTGGAAAAGCAGTTGAACGGAATGTACAGTGTCATGAAAGGAGGATGTAAGATGAACATGAACAAAAGCGAAACGAGGATAATGGAAAGTAGTCGAGTTAACTCGGGTGGTGCTGAGGGAATTAGATTAGGAAATGAGGCACTTATAGTAGTAAAGGAGTTTTGCTATTTGGGGAGCAAAATAACTGATGATGGTCGAAGTAGAGAGGATATAAAATGTAGGCTGGCAATGGCAAAGAAAGTGTTTATGAAGAAGAGAAATTTGTTAACATCGAGTATAGATTTAAATGTCAGGAAAGTCGTTTCTTAAAGTATTTGTATTGAGTTTAGCCATATATGGAAGTGAAACATGGACGATAAATAGTTTGGACAAGAACAAAATAGAAGCTTTTGAAATGTGGTGCTACAGAAGAATGCTGAACATTAGGTGGGTTGATCACATAATTAATGAGGAGGTATTGAATAGAATTTGGGAGAAGAGGAGTTTGTGGCACAAATTGACTAGAAGAAGGGATCGGTTGGTAGGACATGTTCTGAGGCATCAAGCGATCACCAAATTAGTATTTGAGGGCAGCGTGGAGGGAGACCAAGAGATAAATACACTAAGCAGATTCAGAAGGATGTAGGCTGCAGTACGTACTGGGAGATGAAGTAGCTTGCACAGGATAGAGTAGCATGGAGAGCTGGATCAAACCAGTCTCAGGACTGAAGACCACAACAACAGTTCTGTGACGTGCGGTTTATTAACGATGACCGCATGTGGCCTCGTTATTCTGCTACCCTTGCTTTAATTCTCTCTTAGCAGATAGTTAAACTGTTTTCCCTAGCCGTGGCTATTGCTTCTTGCGTCTTTCCGCCGAGCGAACGAGCATGCGTGTTATTTTGCTTAGTCGTTGCCGTTTTCTGTTTTCCCGCTGCGTGTGCTCCCTCCCTCACTCAGCTACTGCAGAGTTGCAGACTGTGATGCCGATCTGTCTTGCATCACTGCGTTCCTGGTCCACCGCTATTCGTGGCGTAACCAGCCTGTCTTACGTCAGGGTGGCTGAGCTCCGTTAAAAATGTTATAACTTCTAACCCGTATTTCTCTGTGCACTTGTTTTTAGTTAGCTTATGCATTCTTAAACATTAATTTACGTTTCTCCTTGTACTAAGTTACAACGGAATACTGAATCATAGTTAATTCTGCTATGCTTATCTAATTACAGTGTTGTGTTTTCTGCTTCCATCTTACGACTAGGTTGTATCCATTTTACTCAGTTTTGGTGGTTTGCGATTTCACTTGAGTGTATCATCTTACGTTTCACAGAGAAGTACATTGCACTCATAAATATCAGAACCAAGATTATGCTCATGGTTGACATACTATAAATAATTGTCTCCTGCCTGTACTTTTCATGATACCGTTTCACTTGCTGGAATATTTGGTGTACTGAGATTTGTTGGTTTTCGGAATTTATCAAGCTGCCTTTCGAGTGTAACAAAGTCGAATCCAATGATTTGCTGATAAGTTTTCGGTTTTGGTGGGATAGAATGTGTGAGGGTTGATCTGGACACGTTAATTAGTGTTGTTCTCCTAATGGTAGCTGGAAGGAGAAACAGTCTTCCTGCTAACTCGCATCTAGTCCTATTTATTAGCAATATGTTACCTTGTAATTCTAATCGTATAATTCCTGTAGGGTTTTAATTTTTGTAACAAGTAATTACTTCTGTTTCTGACATAAACATAGAATGAAGCCAGTAGTCTCCAATATTTTTGGAATTCTGCTTGCGGATTGATATTAGGACATCTGCTTTTCCAACGAGTAGAATATCATTGCGCGTCATGTCTCCTCTGTATCAATATGGCAATGCTACGCACAGAAGAATTTTTCTGGCAAGCATCTCTCACGTAACCTGAGAGAAAGGTAAACATCATCACTCCTCTCTCTTCTTCAAAGAACTAACTAAAGGCAAAATAGTATTATAGGTGAAAAATGACACTAATGTAATAACAAAATCATGACTGTTGGATTACACAGGAGAGTCCTACTTTACTTACTACTAGATCGAAGTGTATAAGGTATATCCTTCTTAGGTAGTTGCTTCTTTCGGCCGTCTGATCTTTCGGGATTAGTTGAAGATATTTATAGCAATGCGTCAACTACGCCCTTAAATTGTTTGGCTTTAGTGACACGCACTATCGAACAGCTTAATGGTAACTGCAATTTCAACAACTTGGTACGGTCCTTGATACTGAGTCAAAAATTTCTTAGCTTTGCCTATCGGAGTATAAGGATTAGTTAACAATACCCATTGTCCTATTCTACATTGTCGTAGTGTACTTGCCCTTTGCCCAATACGCTCTTGTTTTTCTAACGCTTTTATGTTGGCGCGTTTCAGCATTTTCCAAATTTATTTTAACTTTTTTGCAAATTCTTTCACTGGTTCTGCTTGTGGACCCAGTTACGCTGAAGCACATCGAAAGGTGATGACATTTTCGTACCATATACAGCTTCGTATGGCGAGAGACGCGTACTAGAATATTTCATTGCAGGCACAGATGACTAGGTTCGAACAGACATCCTAGTCTAAATGTTGTGAGTCAGCGTAGTGTCTAAACATCTTAGATAACGCATGGTTAACTCATTCAGTTCACCCATTTGCTTGAGGACGAAATGGACTTGTATGTAACTTCTTTATTTGTAATAACTCTTATATTTGCTTCAGTAGTTCAGATACAAAATTTTTTCCCTGGTCTATAATAATAGCGTCAGGTATAACGTACTTCAATAGCCAATTGTTCATCCTTGCTTGTGCTACTGTACTAGCCTTCTGTTCCGGAATAGCTACCATAATCAAATAATGTGAAAAAATGATCCAAATTATTAAAACCTATTTGCTCACAGCAGGTGTTTTGTTAAAAGGTCCCAGAATGTCTAGCACTAAGAAAGAAACTGGACTATCTGTTTCAGGTAGTCCTAGTAACTCAACCTTTTGATAGCTTAAATCCGATCATTGCGTGCATGGAACACAGTTTCTCGCATATTGCACTACATCACTGCGACGTGTCTTCCACCAGAATCTTTCAGCTACTTGTTTATTTGTCATACGTTTACCTCCGTGACTTGATAAACATTGTCATGAGCGTGACATAACATTTCCTGTCTCAGCGCTGTGGGAACGACAACGCATGTACCGCACTTTGTTGTTCTCCATACCAAGCCGTCTTGTATTTCAAACTGAGGCTGCGTAACAAACAATGTGCACTCTCTGTCAGCTAGTTGTGCCTTTACCCAGTCCGTCCAATTAAAACCTATTACTTGTAAAGCTGCTATCTTGCTGCTTAGCATGTCAGCATTTTTATTTGAAGCTCCCGATTTATGAATCACTTCATAATAGGATTCACTTAATTTCAGTGCCTATCTCGCCAATCGGCTTGATGGATCCTTTAACCCTAGCAATCTTCTGAGAGAAGCGTGGTCCGTAATGGCTTTGAATTTCTGACCGTACAAATAACACCGAAAATATGAAATTATATATATGCCAGCAAGCATTTCCTTCCTTGTTGTTTAATAATTTGTTTCTGCTTTATTTAATTGCCTGGAGGCGTACGCCACTGATGTTCGTCTCCATCAATATTTTGACTTAATACACAACCCAGCGCAATATTAGATGCATCAAATGTCAATATGAATTCATGTTCTACATCAGGAAACACTAACACAGGATCTGACACAAAAATTTTCTTATGCATCTCGAAAGCCTCTTGACACAGTGGTGACCATTGGAAACCAATTCCTTTCTTAAACAACCTGGTTAATAGTCGTGCGATTTCAGCAAAACCCTATACATACTTACGGTAGTACGTAAACCAAGATAAGAAATCAATTGCTTAGTAATGTTTGGAGCTGGAAAATCACGTATGGATGCTGTAAGTGTAAGATCTGTTTTGACTCAATCTCTTGTAATAAGATGACCCAGATATGTAACTTGTGCTTGCGCTAAATGACGTTTTTCTACACTTAATGTAAGACATGCTGTTCGTAACCTATTAAACACTTCATTTAAACTTTAATGTGTTGTTCCATTGTTTTTGAATGCACCATTACATCATCCAGGTAGGCAAAACCAATTTTGGGTTTTAAACTACGAAAGACACCATCTAGTAACCTCTGGAAAGCAGCAGGAGTATTCTTCAAACCAAACGCCATTCTCCGATATTGGTAATGTCCAGAATTGGCTGTGAAAGCAGTGTTATGTCTATCATTTTGAAACACTTCTATTTGGTGAATACCCCTTAGAAGCTCTATCGTTGAAAAATACTTACAGTTTTCCAGGCTGTCTAACGTATCCATAATGTTAGGAATTGGTTATACATCCGCTGTAGTTCGTGCATTTAAAAACCGATATTTGCAACAAAATCTATATTTTTTTTGTACCCGCAACTGACGTTTGGGGACCACGACTGTTTTGCTGGACCAAGCACTATCACTACGTTCTATGATACCTTCACACAACTGCTGGTCAACTAGTGGTTGTAGATGCTTTGCAATCCTATATGGCTTATTATACTCTGGCGAACTATCACCTGTTGATATGCTATGCTGTGTGATTGGCGTTGCTGATAGTGAACCATTCGAATCAAATAAATCTATATAATGCAATAATAAAGCTTCCATGCCTTCCAGTTCTCCATCCTTCAAGTGACTAACCTTGTTCCGTTGTACAACTGCATTAACCGATTGTTTGATGCCGCGATGAACGTGTTATCCGTCAATATCCTCTTTATCCACTTCGTCTAGTACCTCTAGGGTCGCTACATCCTTCGGCAGATCCACTTCATCTGCCCCGAAATTATATATATATATATATATATATATATGTTCAAATGTGTGTGAATTCCCAAGCGACCAAACTGCTTAGGTCATCGGTCCCTAGACTTACACAGTACTTAAACTAACTTAATCTAATGTCTGCTAAGAACAACACACACACCCATTCCCGAGTGAGGACTCGAAACCCCGGGGGGAGGGGGGGGGGCGCAATCCGTGACATGACGACTCAAACCATGCGACCACTCCGCGCGACCCGAAATTATCCACGCTAACCGGAATCATTATATAACAATGCATTTCATTCAATATCTGATTGTCCTGCAGAGGCTCAACCACACCTAATCATTCCTGTGGAACATCGTTGTCTACGGATATTCAAACTAACTTTCTCATGCGTAACTGTTCTTAACGAACGTGTACGCAGTTCATTTGGTAACACCATAGTTAACGATGCACCTTGCGACATTTTACATTTACAGCTGTCGTACATTTTGGAAACAAGTTTCCGCCATGTTTGACTGTGCGCTGCGAAAGATATATTTAGGATGTTGTCTGAGCAGGAAGTCAAGTCCAAGAAGCACGGAATAACCTTGTCCCACAAACGGCAGTACTTCCATTTGCTCACAGAATTCCGTATTTCCAATATGAAAATCGAATCGGGTTGTCCCTAAGACATCACATCCCTGTCTCCTACTCCACGTAAGTTATACCTTGTAGTCGCCAATCTGCTCCTACCCGCGAGTTCTACATTAACCGCAGAAATATTTGCGCCTGTATCGACCAGAAACGTATAGTACTTACTATTTATAATGCCCACCAAACAACAATTCGTTCAAAAATGTTCAAATGTGTGTGAAATCTTATGAGACTTAACTGCTAATGTCATCAGTCCCTAAGCTTATACACTACTTAACCTAAATTATCCTAAGGACATACATTCACACCCATGCCCAAGGGAGGACTCGAACCAACAATTCGTGTCTGCCTTAAATTCTGCAATATTTGGATTTAGTGGCAATGCTTTCCGACGGACGAAACGTTCCCGGTGCGGTTTAATGCGTCCTGCCGTTTGTTTCCGCCATTCTGCTTTCTACTCCTTCATTCATTTGCTTTATGGCCAAAATGCTCACACCTGAAACGTTGTACCTGGTTGCATTGTGCTCTGACATGTTCCTTGTTTCCACAAAGATAGCAAGTTTTCTCTGTAACAAATAACCGTTTCTCTGAGCGTCCTCGCGTCGCACTATCTACTTCCTACAAATGCGTGGCAATACGCAATGCTGCAGCTAAATCATCCGGATCTCCTGTCCTAACTCGTTGTGAAATTTACGCAGGAATACCCCTCAAGAACACATCTAAAGTCTTGTTCTCAGATTCCCGCAGGATAACACGAACAGCGTCGGGATTTCCCGTTAATTCATATATGAGCGTTCATCCTACGTATTCGGTCCGAAAAAAATTCTTCTGTTTCATTTGATTTCTGAGTTAATACACTCGAATTGTTCTATAAAAAATCTAGCATTATTCTGTTCACGGTATCTCTGCCGCAAACCTTCAGCTAATTGCTTACATGAAGTTGCTTTACCAAGAGTTTCATGACGCATGACATACGTACGTCTTCGCTTCACCCACAACGTATAAAGTAACCATCCGTAACATAATCTCCTGACCAATTACACATTCTGGCTCTAGCTAAGACACCACCAATAAATGAAATCCTCAGTTGTCTTTCCAGAGGAATGTGTAATTAAGTGAGCTATAGAAGAACCTATTACAAAGTGATACTGCCAAACTGAAGATTTTGTTTCACCGGAACCTGGCTGTGAATTTTGTGCAGCTTACAAAGCCTCTAATTTTTCCATTAATTCCTCATGACGGGCTCTCTGCTGTGCATTCTCTTCTAGCAAATGTGATACTTGATCCGTTAATTCGGCTATTGCCTCACTGGCAGATACCGACCTTGTGTCTGGCATTATTGTGCAATTTACTACTATTTTCTAAACAATGCGTATCACATACGTGTGACACTACACACTGAACAGACAAAAAACTTAACACTCTAATACGTAAATGACAATGACTTACCGTCCACCGACTCTTTTAACTACCGTAGATCGAATACCTTGCACACCTTAACGCTAACACTTACGCGTGACCCAGTCACTGACAAAACAACTCATATGGCTTAAACCACATTGACACATGCTAACAAAGACAACGTACAAGTACTGTTACGTATAATTACTATTTCCTCCATTACTTATCCAAGTATTACTAAAATAATAAGAATATATGCCTTTCACACACTCAACCCGTGACATAGTCACCAGCACAGGAATTATCATTTTGTGATGCTCACCACGTTACAGTTGCTGTTGCGAGGTCTGAACTCTCGCTACAGTGATCTACTACAAGCGTTGAGGCGGAGCACCTGCGATGCCCAACCTCCAGATTAAAATAGTGGAGGCGACACTTCTCACGCCAATTTACAGAGGGACCGAGCAGATGACGTCTCTGTACGATGCCAGGAATCGCCTGGAAGCGCTCGTAACGATAGGAAAACACGATTATTCAGTGAATCGTTAATTGTGACGACTTTACAAAAGGTGGTCAACTGTTGCTTTCTTCCCCAGAGATGGACAGATTCTAGATGTCGGACGATGCACCAGTCCTTGCACCCACGTCGTAGCGAGAAGTCTTTCCTCTTGCGTCTGTACGGTTGCTTAGCCCCGCCTGGTGCAGCATGGATAGCCGATACCGGCTGAGTGAGTGTACTCAATCCCACTGCGTGCCTCTTCTTCGCCTGGACCATTCCATCCACGGTGTGGTGTAGGCGGCAGGAGTTGAACCCAGTACTGCTGGCCTGGTCGTCGTCTTCCGTCCCACACTCAGAGAGTACAGAACCTGGTACTTCACTGCTGCTGGTAGTTCATCAGCTCTCCCATCAGTAGTGGTTGGTGTGACACAGCAGGGAGTTCGTCAGTGGAGTTCAGTCAGCTCTGTGGAGCTCCACGGCTGGCTGGTAATGCGGTGGTTGGTCTGAGGCAAGATTTACTAAATCAACATGGTCATGGAACGGGATGTCGTCGACACGGACTCCATCTTTCCCATTGATCTGAACCGTTCTGGGCTGTTGCTCCGGTATTTAAAGAGCTCTCCGTATTTCTGTGACGTGCGATTACTTAACGATGACCGCATGCGGCCTCGTTATTCTGCTACCCTTGCTCTAATTCTCTCTTAACAGCTAGAAGTTCAGCCTAACAATTTTTCTTATGTCGCTTTTTAAGAAGGCCCGTCATATGTACTCGGGATATTCTTTCCCTTCAATGCTTCTCTTCCGGTTTTTTGTTTTCTGCCTTCTTTCCTTGACCAGTTCTTCAACTGACTATTCAGTTGCAGAGAAACGCTGTACATCTGTTTCTTTCAAGAAGTCTTGAGTGATGTTTCCTAACTTAAAGCTAGTTCTGTGTAAAGCCCGCATCCTCCTATGTCCCAGTCATTAAAAATAGAATGATGAAAGAACCGAAAACTTGCGCGAATCTCTCTGTCTGTAGCACAAGGCAAAACAAAGATTGCTCCTTCATTAACAAGGTATTTGGCCTGTTATTGTTTCTAAGATATCGAAAAGAGAAAGGTGATCTATACAACTAAACAACGTACTAGGCGTATCCTGTGCAAGTTTGCTCGAAAGTAATTCACGGAATCGTTGTTCACCGAGCTTGTATTGAAGTGTTGCTTCAAAAAGAGGGCTGGGCAGCAAGGTAGCCACCACACATTTAATTGTTTTCAGGAAGTTCGGATGCTATTTATCATAGATACTTTAGGAACTTACTGTCGATGAGTTCTACCAATAAATAAAACATAAATTGTTTCATGTGCGTCCCCCATAAAGAAAGCGTCCGATTCCTTGATTTGTCTAAAATTAAACATCTGCCTTTGTTAATTAAATTTTTTGCCTATTTTTATCTCCACTAAGTCCCAAAAAGATGAAGTCGACGCAAAAATTCCGATGTTTTCGTACCGCATTGGGCGACCGCTATCGATGCAGTGCTTTGCACAGCCAACTTATTGGGCTGTAGATGTCGGGTGTATCTACGGTATTCCATGCATCTTTCCCGAATTGTACAAGTCAACTGACCAATTAAATGCCGCACTCGCAGGGAATGTTGAGAACGCCAGTCTTACGGAACATCATGTTTAAGGAAACACCAAGCTGCTACTTCAGGTGGAGTGCGAAAAATCATGTTAACTTTGTGTTTGATCAGAACACATATTCATGTGCCTTCTGCAGAGCTCTATCTTCCTCTCTGTACAGTGGTAAATTTACTTCCTGTGAAATCTTCGAGTTATGTAAGAGAAAGTGTTCTGCACATTCAGTAAAAACCAGATTTAATAACTGCCAGAGCCGTTCGTGTTCAGTGACAGAGGGTATCCGTACACTTGGGATGGGTAGGAGGAAGGCTGAGGGTCTTTCCAATGCGACAGGAGGTACGGGGCCATTCTTGCAGCTACCACATGCCAGTGCCCTGGGCCCAGTCAGTGGCTTCTCTTCCAGTGGACATGGAGACTCTGGGGTGAACGTCTTACCTCCTGTGCTTTTGAAGGCTGACTGGACATTTATCTAACGATCTACAGTTACAGCACACAGATTTATCAGCATGAGTTGCGAAATGTAACTTAGCCCCATTGCGCTGTACCTTCTTTTTTGATGAAGCCTATTCATCTCCACCAAATATCACATCTTCACAGTCCTCAGCTGCATAATTACAGCTAATATATCCATTGAACTCCTCTTTCTCCAGCACAGACATCTCATCTACAGAATAGAGGATACAAAATTAGGTCTGTCCTGTCTGTCCAGCAGCTAGAAACCGATTGAGCGAATTTCCCGCCATTTTTCCCAGTTCACCATCTTGGAATACGTCATGGAAGCTGAGAGGGGGCGCCCCAAGTGCGCCCTGTGGTGATGGTGTTGTGAACTAGGTCAGTTAGATTCTGGACCTCTTGGTTGGACCTACCGTCTGAGACAAATGAAATTGTTTAAATAGACACTGCACACAAAATGAAGACTAACATCTGTCCTGTCCAGCAGCCCAGCACACACTGTCCTTTTTCAGCCAATTTATAGATGGGGGAGGGGTGGGGAGGGGAGGGGAGAGGGGCTTCTTTAAGTAAACAAAGCATACATATGTCTGTCATATCTAGCAGCCCAGTAGGGACTGAGTCCTTTTCCCACCAATTTCCAGTTGGGGCAGGGGAGGGGGAAATGGGAGGGAAGGGGTGGGGTTAGGTTAGTGGAGGTAGCCCAGCTGACCTATTTTCCTGCCAAAATTTTAACTTCAAATCATGATGTCACTGGCATGTTGCCACATCTACGGCCGCCATCTTGGATCCACTGTCTTGAATAAATTTGGCAACAATGCAGAACAGGGTGACGCCAGCGTTGCTCCACTACTTCCCTTTGCCTCTCTCTAAGTTTACACAAATTTTTGCGAAATTGCTATAGTATCAGAAAACAATTTTACCTGCCATCAACCATTATGAAACCCCAACACATAGACGAATTCATTTACTCTATTGTTAAACGAATTGAGGAATGGGAAGGAAGGATGGATGTCATACATTAAGAGTTGGGAAGGTAGAGGAACCACAGCTACTTAAATAAGTCGATATGTACGTGTGCAAAACAGATAGAGAAGAAACATAAATCCAGAGAATGTATGAAGTTGGGGCTAAAAAGGACATATCCAGCTGCTGACGCTTTCTCCAGGCATGACTTATTACATGCACCGACAGTATAAGGCGCTAACGTCACGGAAAATGAAGTAAAATTTTAGAGAAACATCATCAAATGGCTCATATAGAGACCTTTAGCAGTACTCTGCACATACTTCTTTCCTCTCCGATTCTCCACAAAATTTCAAAGTTTATTACCTGATCAGTCCATCTAACTTTCTACTTTTTTTTACGCAACCACATCTCAAACGCTTGGATCCCCTTCTTTTGCCGTTTCCTCACAGTCCATGAGTCACTCCTTACAGTGCTGTGTTCCACACCCACATCCTCAGTAATTTCCTCCTGAAACAAAGCGTAATATTTGATACAAGGTAGTAGCCACGTGTTCGTTCTGACAATCTGATTCCAGGTCACCGACATTCTTGATTTTCTTGGAGGGGGTAGTGGAAATGTCGTGGAAATACATATTAAACAGAATGGGATCCAGGATTGATCGTTGAAGAGTGACACTGTAAAGAGTTCTCCATCTGGTAGGTTTTCCATTCAGAAAAACTGAAAACTTATCATTGGAGAGCGTTTTAATGAGTAATGTTTCTAACGTAAAATTACGCCAAAAAGCTTGAACGCAATTCTTCTTTCCATAATATATCGTAAGCAGCTACAAGATCGATGAAAGCCGCAGCGGATATGAGCCCTGTCTCAAATCCATATTTAATGTTTGAACGTAAGCACTGGGTCGCAGCAACTGCGATGTTTTATGGAACCACTCTGCTTGACTGGAGTTATTGTATCTCTGACGAAGGGGTTGTTGTTGTTGTGGTCTTCAGTCCTGAGACTGGTTTGATGCAGCTCTCCATGCTACTCTCTCCTGTGCAAGCTTCTTCATCGCCCAGTACCTACCGCAACCTACATCCTTCTGAATCTGCTTAGTGTATTCATCTCTTGGTCTCCCTCTACAGTTTTTACCCTCCACGCTGCCCTCCAATACTAAATGGGTGATCCCTTGATGCCTCAGAACATGTCCTACCAACCGATCCCTTCTTCTGGTCAAGTTATGCCACAAACTTCTCTTCTCCCCAATCCTATTCAATACTTCCTCATTAGTTATGTGATCTACCCATCTAATCTTCAGCATTCTTCTCTAGCACCACATTTCGAAAGCTTCTATTCTCTTCTTGTCCAAACTATTGATCGTCCATGTTTCACTTCCATACATGGCTACTCCCCATACAAATACTTTCAGAAATGACTTCCTGACACTTAAATCTATACTCGATGTTAACAAATTTCTCTTCCTCAGAAACGCTTTCCTTGCCATTGCCAGTCTACATTTTATATCCTCTCTACTTCGACCATCATCATTTATTTTGCTCCCCAAATAGGAAAATTCCTTTACTACTTTAAGTGTCTCATTTCCTAATCTAATTCCCTCAGCATCACCCGACTTAATTCTTCTAAATTCCATTATCCTTGTTTTGCTTTAGTTGATGTTCATCTTATATCCTCCTTTCAAGACGCTATCCACTCCATTCAACTGCTCTTCCAAGTCCTTTGCTGTCTCTGACAGAATTACAATGTCATCAGCGAACGTCAAAGTTTTTATTTCTTCTCCATGGATTTTAATACCTACTCCGAATTTTTCTTTTGATTCCTTTACTGCTTGCTCAATATACAGATTGAATAACTTCGGGGAGAGGCTACAACCCTGTCTTACTCCCTTCCCAATAACTGCTTCCCTTTCATGTCCCTCGACTCCTATAACTGCCATCTGATTTCTGTACAAATAAATAGCCTTTCGCTCCCTGTATTTTACCCCTGCCACCTTTAGAATTTGACAGAGAGTATTCCAGTCAACAGACGAAGGGGTAGCTCTTCAAAACATCTCAATTCCTTTAACGTCTTCTAGCTACTCTGACCGCCGTCTGGGATGGAGAAACATTGTCAATGTTGTAAGAATCTACCCGTCATGTACGTATTTACTTTCGCAAAATTTACGTCGAATGACGGATGGACGTCCCACGAGCGGTCCTTCCAATAACAGACTCGATCTTTGTTGGTGTATCAGGATAACTACGAAAACGCCTGTGTGTGATTTGCATAATAGCCATGTTTGTCAGTAATACGAGCGTGGCAATGATGGCGCAGGTACCTCGAATGGTACCCAGAGCTGTGGATTTCGTGTATGGAGGAGATTGGAATCCGCGGCCATCGTAATGCGTGCTGACTGCGTTCGGTACCGCTGCCGCGACCGCAAACATGCCTATCGCCTGAATGCGGCTTAAAGCCGAACAACTAGCCATCATCTGTGTCGGGCGAGTCTTCGGTGTCGAAATGACCCCACGGTGAAGAGTCACTGTCCTTCCTTAGTAGCACGCACCTGTGGTAAAAAGATCAAGAAAATATAACGATAAGCTCGTATGCTGAAGAGCGTATTTAACGAGGACTTCAACAGGTACAAAATCGCCTCTTCCTATTACTTTCTACTTTCCATAGCTCTCACACGATCCATAAATCTTATTACCGTGCCGGTACTTAAATGCATCAGAAACCACCAGACCATTCTGCTGTCAGTATATCTAACCGGTAATGTAAATACATGTAATTCACAGTATTAAATAATTAAAATAACTGGATCAAACTAGGACTGATTCATACGAGATTCTCGTTCCGAATTTTTTAACCTATGCAAGCACTGCGTAGATGTCGAAACTTTTACCACCACTAATAAATCATTCAGTGACTTTCACAACGGCGCTCTATTTGTGAGTTGACTGTCATCTGTGTGCTGGTCAATTCACGCTAATCAGCCAATAGGTGTGGAGCGGGAGGGCCAGGCCACATAAACAACATTCACAGTTTATAACAACAACACCGTTATTACTTTCTCTGGCGAAATAGCGCCACATGCCCGTTGTGGCCAAAAGCCACGTCAAACGGCCGACCCCAAAGATCACACAATTCCGACCCGAACGATCAATCGATACCAGCCGGCAGGGCTCAATCTGATGAAATAGTCATACCACCTCAGAAGTCCACATCATTATAGCTAACTTTGTGTACAATGAAGGAGGAATGCGGCTGTTGTTGCGATGAAATCAAGTCATTCAATCTTCATCACATCTTCATTCACATTCTTTACAATTTTAATCACTTTCTCGTCTCTAAATGCTAACTCATCTCTCAGATTGCTTCATCCTAACAATTGTAACATGCGCTACACTTCTATACATAAAATGTCGGTTACAGTCCTACCATTGTTGCTTAGCTATAAAACCCTGTCCATCTCCAAAATCTACTGCCTTCGTACGAGTGTGTTCTCGCACTTCCCATATAATTTATTTAGGCAATATTTCAATAGTTTAAGCTCCACCATAGCTTTCAAATCACAAAATAAAATAGCTCACATTACACAATTCCTTTCAGTCACTGTAAAATAGTGTCTCCATAATTAAAAGGATAAACTGAAAGGACCATAGGTTGTACAGAATTTCAGGGAGACCATAAGGGAACAATTGACAGGAATGGGGGAAAGAAATACAGTAGAAGAAGAATGGGTAGCTTTGAGGGATGAAATAGTGAAGGCAACAGAGAATGAAATAGGTAAAAAGATGAGGGCTAGTACAAACCATTGGGTACAGAAGAAATATTGAATTTAATTGATGAAAGGAGAAGATATAAAAATGCAGTAAATATAGCAGGCAAAATGGAAAAAAAAGTCTCAAAAATGAGATCGACAGGAAGAGCAAAATGGCTAAGCAGGGATGGCTGGAGGACAAATGTAAGGATGTAGAGGCTTATCTCACTAGGAGTAAGATAGATACTGCCTACAGGAAAATTAAAGAGACCTTTGGAGAAAAGAGAACCACTTGTATGAATATCAAGAGCTCAGATGGAAACCCAGTTCTAAGCAAAGAAGGGAAAGCAGAAAGGACGAAGGAGTATATGGAGGGTCTATACAAGGACGATGTACTTGAGGACAATATTATGGAAATGGAAGAGGATGTAGATGAAGATGAAATGGGAGATACGATACTGCGTGAAGAGTTTGACAGAGCACTGAAAGACCTGAGTCGAAACAAGGCCCCGGGAGTAGACAACAATCCATTAGAACTACTGACAGCCTTGGGAGAGCCATTCCTGTCAAAACTCTACCGTCTGGTGAGCAAGATGTATGAGACAGGCGAAATACCCTCAGACTTCAAGAAGAATATAATAATTCCAATCCCAAAGGAAGCAGGTGTTGACAGATGTGAAAATTACCGAACTATCAGTGTAATAAGTCACAGTTGCAAAATACTAACGCTATTTCTTTACAGACGAATGGGAAAACTGGTAGAAGACGACCTCGGGGAAGATCAGTTTGGATTCCGTAGAAATGTTGGAACACGTAAGGCAATACTGACCCTACGACTTATCTTAGAATAAAGATTAAGGAAAGGCAAACCTACGTTTCCAGTATTTGTAGACTTAGAGAAAGCTTTTGACAATGTTGATTATAATACTCTCATTCAATTTATGAAGGTGGCAGGGGTAAAATACAGAAAGCAGATGGCAGTTATAAGAGTCGATGTGTATGAAAGGGAAGCATTGGTTGGGAAGGGAGTGAGACAGGGTTGTAGCCTCTCCCCAATGTTATTCAATCTGTATATTGAGCAAGCAATAAAGAAAACAAAAGAAGAGTTCGGAGTAGGTATTAAAATCCATGGAGAAGAAATAAAAACTTTGAGGTTCGCTGATGATATTGTAATCCTGTCAGAGACAGCAAGGGACTTGGAAGAGCAGTTGAACGGAATAGACAGTGTCTTGAAAGGAGGGTATAAGATAAACATCAACAAAAGCAAAACGAGGATAATGGAATGTAGTCGAATTAAGTCGGATGATGCTGAGGGAATTAGATTAGGAAATGAGACACTTAAAAGTAGTAAAGGAGTTTTGCTATTTGGGGAGAAAAATAACTGATGATCGTCGAAGTAGAGAGGATATAAAATGTTGACTGGCAATGGCAAGGAAAGCGTTTCTGAAGAAGAAAAATTTGTTAACATCGAGTATAGATTTAAATGTCAGGAAGTCGTTTCTGAAAGTATTTGTATGGAGTGCAGCCATGTATGGAACTGAAACGTGGACGATAAATAGTTTGGACGAGAAGAGAATAGAAGCTTTCGAAATGTGGTGCTACAGTAGAATGCTGAAGATTAGATGGGTAGATCACATAACTAAACAGGAAGTATTGAATAGAATTGGGGAAAAGAGGAGCTTGTGGCACAACTTGACTAGAAGAAGGGATCGGTTGGTAGGACATGTTCTGAGACATAGAGGGATCACCAATTTAGTACTGGAGGGCAGGGTGGAGGGTAAAAATCGTAGAGGGAGACCAAGAGATGAATACACTAAGTAGATTCAGAAGGATGTAGGCAGCAGTAGGTACTGGGAGATGTAGAAGCTTGCACACGATAGAATAGCATGGAGAGCTGCATCAAACCAGTCTCAGGACTAAAGACTACAACAACAAAAACATAATTAATAGGATGTGTTTTTAATTTTGCTTACCGAACGCTGCACGATGGTTTTATGGCTTTATCCACCTCATTCCAATATCGGGGAGCAAATAAGACGCTAAAATATCTGGAAAAACCTCGGGTGGCAGGTGAGTTCACAGAATGTCAGATAGTTTAGCAGGTGTCTTCTACAAATGTAACATTACAGTGAGATTTCAGGCGAATAGTAACTTGTTAAATTGCTGTGATGTAACTTAGAATCACCACCGAATAATTTTTGTAGTGGAGGTATCTATACGATTTTCTGCGGTTCATGTAAGAAATATTACATAAGGCAAACTGGAAGGGAATTTCAAATTACGAGGGTAAGTCAATTATTATCCGCAATTTAGTTATATTTTTGTTTATTATCGTAGTACTGTCGTTTTACGTTGATGACGCATGCTTTGTTAATTTGTTGTTTATCTCTTTGCAATTTTCAAGCTGCTAGGTTAGCTGCGTTATCGCTGCCGAATTGTTAATCATGGCTGCTCCGCTGTCTATTTGCACCAAAGAAGAGCAACGTTCCACGATCCGGTTTTTGTGGTCGGAAGGCGTGTAAGGGACCGGAATTCATTGAAGACTTTAGGTACAGTACATGAACAGTGTTTTGCGTCAACGGAGTGTCTACGAAAGGATTGAAAAATTCCGAAATGGTCGCACAAGTATTAGGCACGATGAAGGATCCGGACGACCGTTTACCGCCACAAATGAAGAAACCATTGAGCGTTCACTATTGACGAAGTGGCACATCGTCTGCAAATCAGTCAAGGTTCTGCCTACAGAATGATCCACAACGGACTTTGGTTTCGTAAGGTTTGTGTAAGATGGGTCCCAAAACAACTCACACAGTTGCATAGACAAATGTGCTTGGAGATCTGCAAAAAACATTTTGATCGCTGTGGTAACGAAAGGGACAACTTCTTAGTCAGCATCATCACTGGTGGCGAAACATGGTTTCATCGTTACGAGCCGGAAAGTATACGGCGGAGCATGGAATGGAAACATCGAAATTCACCGTGCAAGAAGAAGTTCGGGACCCAGCTGTCCGCAGGAAAACTGATGTTTACGGTTTTTTGGGGCGCACACGGTCCAGTACTGGAACATTATGGGGAAAGGGGTACAACAATAAATAGTGTACGTTACAGTGAGAAGCTTACCTCCAGGCTAAAGCCTGAAATTCGAAGCAAACGCCGAGGATTGCTGTCAAGATGTGTTGTGTTGTTGCGTGACAATGCTCGTTCGCGTACTGCTGCCCACATTGCTGAAACGCTCCAGAAACTCAAATTTGAAGTACTGATCATTCTCCAAATAGTCCCGATCTTGCAACTTATATCACTTGCTTGGTCCACTCAAACAGGCATTAAGGAACCCTCGACTTGCCTCGCACGAAGCAGTGAAAGAAGCTGTGCATTCCTGGCTCGCAGCTCAACCGAGAACCTTCTTTTATGAGGGCATCAAGAAGATTGTACAACGATGGACCAAGTGCGTTGAAACGCAAGGAGACTATGCCGAAATTGATGTTCTTGTAAGTTCCCTATTTGATTACAATAAAATTTTATAACTACTTTGTGGATAATAACTGACTTGCCCTCGTACATTTCGTGAACATTGATACGCAAGCAGTGGAAGTGTGTTGAGATATCATTTAAAGGAGAACCAACATCAGCTTAAAAGCACTGAAAAACGACATGTCCATTTTGCATATTGGAAATAATGTTATAGTATTTGATATTTTCTATGAAACTGAAATATATGTGAGTAATCAGGTAGACTCAAAACTTATAACAAATGAGCAGAGTTCAATCAGTGGTAGGTGGTTCTTCAATTTTTTTCTGTGATTTAGTTGTGGGGGGAAAATCCATTAAGTGTTCCCATCCAGCTATTCTTTCTTTTAACTTTCTGTACGTTTTATGGGATCCGTAATGGACACACATAATTTTATTAGCGAAATATTTTCTTAAGTCATATTCTGAACGTAGAGGTAACATGTAGCACTATGTTTGTTTTATGAAACATGTACTATTGCGTCATGTTTTATAGCAGACTTTCCTGCTCAAATGTGGCAGTAATAACTAAATAAATATTTTAATTAATTTTTGCTGGAAAATAAGATCACAGAGTTTAGTTTAGTTTTATTTCCAGCAATTCCCAAAGTGTACTAACCCTTCTTCGCGTACATTCACAGCATCTCCACCACATCGGAGCAGCCAGTTATAGGTTCAGAAAATCTCATTTAACCACACTGCTCAGTCAGAAAGAGTCTCAGCTGATGAGGCCTTACTTCAACACAGGAGACCTCGCAGAACAGATGGCACGGTACTTAGATTACATATTCTGAGAAGTTTCAGCTCGCTGATACATCTCAGAAGTGAACATGGTTCACCTACACTAAAGGAGAATACTAATCCACCATAAGTGTATGTTCACTATCTCTCTTTTGCTTTACTTTTCACCACTTCCGTTGCAGTTTTTCTTGCTGTATTAATTAGCTTCAAAGCAGCTGTCTTTCGGTTCAGTTCATTTGCATGTTGTGACTTGTTTAATAAATATGATCATAATAATAATAATAATGAACCTTTCCACAACAACTGATTTTACTTACTGAACTGCTACAATTAAACGTTCCTCTGGTGTTACTGACTTTCTGAAACTAGACACTTTCGCGGTGTTTGTCTACGCTAAAGAGAAAATGTAGAGAAACATCTGTGGAATCATTCCGTAACTATCCAAGACGTATTCCGTAATAGTTAAAGAACATTTGCAGTTCCTACGGCCGCGCGGAATTAGCCGAGCGGTCTCAGGGCGCTGCGGTCATGGACTGTGCGGCTGGTCCCGGCGGAGGTTCGAGTCTTCCCTCGGACATGGGTGTGTGTGTTTGTCCTTAGGATAATTTAGGTTAAGTAGTGTGTAAGCTTAGAGACTGATGACCTTAGCAGTTAAGTCCTATAAGATTTCACACACATTTGAACATTTTTGAGTTCCTAGGGTTTCCTTTACTTGTTTGCGTCCAACACATCGCCAGGTATGGAGTGTTCAAAAGGTAAGTCACAGCATCCATTTAGATTGCTCATTCCGTTATTCTGACCACCTGACTACAGACACTGGTCGCAAACTCACAGTCATGCCGAGTCGCTCGCAGTGGACGACCACAGGAGCTTACATTCGTTGTCCATAATCGGAAGTTCCCGTCGTGACTTAGTGACGCGACCAATAAAAATGAACAGCGTTGAAAGGGCGATTTGCGACTGCTGAAACAAACGTGCTATTTCCCTTTGACTACTAGAGAGAGGTGTGACGGTGGAGGATATGTACAGTTTACTTGCCTCTTCAACCAGTACCTCAGATGCTACGAAATTTCGTTTGGTACCAGTTGATGAGCAAATAAAAAAAATTTAAATCTCCAAGAATAAGTCTTCTGTTGCTTATTAACAATATTACAGAGATTATTAGTCGTTGGGTCTGTAGAAAATTATGCTCTCCTCGTCTAAATTGATTCTTCGTGTAAACGAACGTATGCTGCGCTACTAGTCATAGGCTGCATCGTTCGAGCATCTGGTGTTGTTCTTACACTAAGCGTTACTTATGTATTGTTATCTGTAACGCTAATGAAGCACTGACGCACGCAAAAAGTTCTGAAGTCTTGCTAATGCTGTGCTAAATGTGCAACTCATGTCGTTCTCTGTACCAAATCTTACTACAAAGTCGGTTTCGCTCTTCCTACCTGTATGGACGTATTCTGTGAACACAGATTCAGCAAATTAAATACCATAGAAAAGTACCCAAGTTCCAGTATGGGCGAAAGCAGACAATCAAATCAGCTGTCTTGTCGACAGACGACGGCACAGCCACTGCAGTTGACTTCAATGACGTAATCTGTGCACACAGGAATGAAAAGCAAAACTATAATATATTCACAACGTTTGTAAACGAATATTTTCACAATTCTTAGTTAAAAGTGTTTTTCTTTAATTTTTAATTAGTAATTTACACACTTTAATGACTTAACATGAGCATAACTGTTCTTTGTCACGTATCATACTAAAACCAATGTGTAGTAACTGCTATAAACTATCAGGTATAGACTCTGTTATATTTTTTTTTTTTTTTATTTTTAAAATTTGTAATTCGTTTCGTACAATGATATTTTAAATGTAATGTGCACCATATTTTCATCATTACAGTCCATTTAAGTAATATGATCAAGATTGCTTCATTTTTATTCAATCTTCTTGCAATATTATGGAAGTTGGGAAATATGTGTATGAAAAATTGCAGAAATGTACTTTTTCCCTCGTAGGCTTACTGACTAAAACAGTGATTCCAACGAAGTCTCATGCAGTTCTCCTGTTTCCTTCGTATACTTAAACCGAAGTAGAAAGACAAGCGTAAAACTGTAGGCTTTAAACAGATGTAACAGGAAAAATAGTGGTCGCCAGTAGTGTGATATGTCCTCCATCATGTGTAATATACTTGGTTTCGCTCATGAAGTGTAGATATTGAGACACCGAAAGGCAGAAAATTCTTGTTATAATGGATGAAGTTCGTGGTGCAGCAAATTTCGACTTTCAGTAATTGAAAAATACGCGAAGTAAACAGGAACTATAAACTGGGAAATTATCGGCATTGTTGCTACGGAATACGATTTTGGAGACCAATGTCATGTTCATTATCTTATTGTCATGAACATGGTTTTTCAGAGTACGCGGATATTGCCATATTTCATATAACAATCATAAACTCTCTTGTGGCATTTCTGAAGTGCTCAAACAATTCGTACACCTCAATACAACGTACTTAAGGTCTCTTATGCGAAAACACTACATACGTATTTGTTCAACTGAATGTCCCTTTGTGGTCTTCAAAATTACTTTTCATAAGAGGTCTCTTACTTTCAAGGTTCTTGGACCATTGTTCTTAGAAGAAGCAGATTTCGATAAATTAAAAGGACATTATTGCAGTGACAAACACGTATCAGATTTCCTTAATGGTCAGAAGTTCCCACGCAATTTTTGCCATCGGGGGAACTGATGAAGATCATGCAGTACTTCGTAACGGAGTGAAAGCATTAAAATAATCGGGATATAAAGATGAATAGTCTCCCCCAGAGAATATACCTGACATTAAACCCCTTTTGTGAATGCACACAAGCCTGATGTATACATGGAGAATAAAATGTGAAGCTATATAAGCTCTCTGTCCCCTTTTTGGCCGCGCGATGTTGCCACCTGGTCTTAGGAGTCTTGCCATGGTTCGCTCGTCTCCCTCGATCGGAGGTTGGGGTCCTCCCTCGGGCGTGGGTGTGTGTGTTGCCCTTAGCGTAAATTAGTTTAAGTTACATTAAGAAGTGCGTAAGCTTAGGGACCGATGACCTCAGCAGTTTGGTACCATAAGCCTTACCACAAATTTCCAAAATTCGCCTTCTTGTCGTAGCCGCTGACGTATGTAGTAAGACGCATGTCAGGGAAAAAAACTGGATGTGTTATATGTTCTAGAGCTGTATAAAACATCAGCAAGAGCGCACATAGCTACGTTGGCTTCTAAAGCACCGCCTTTTAAGTCCTTGCGTATATTTTTAGTAGTCTGCGTGCCTCGAGACTTTTACGAACTGGTTACGTCACTGCTAGTTGTGAACTGGAAAACATTATTTGACATTCGGAAGCAGTCGTTCGATTAAAGAAATTTTACCGTTCTAGTAAGAGAAGTATATCGTCATTAGATGTTCATCACTTGCACCAACCCATGCCTCCATTGTCAAGTTATGTTACTCACATTTTACTGGTCCGTCCTTGACTCTTTGTCTTTCAGACCTCATTTCGTGTTAATCAGGTCTGTATTTATTTATTAGAGTCACCGACCTGAGTAAGTAGTGTTACCTTTTACGCTCTTTGCTGCCTCTGCTACTTGTGGCCTTTATAAACCATCCAAGCGCCACATTCTCAGTGCTTGGATGCGTTGATATGCCCAGGAAGGTTATTTCTTCTGCGAGGTATTTCCATATTTCTTCAACATTAGTCTCTTTATTAACTGTAACCTTCTAGTATGTTCCACGCTTCATGCTGTAGCTATTTTTGAAGTCTTTTGTATTCGTCTCTTGGTCTCCTTCTACAATTTTTACCCCCCTTCAGAAGTAAACTGGTGATCCCTTGATCTCTCAGAATGTGCCCTAATAACCAATCCCTCTTTCTAGTGAAGTTATACCACAAATTTATTTTCTCCCCAGTTCTAATCAGAACTTCCTTTATGGCTTATGTGGTGTACTCATCTAATCTTCAGCATTCTTTCATGAGTTTCTTTTCTTGTTCAAACTATTTATCTTCCATGTTTCATCTCCATAAATGGCTACAATCTATACAAATATTTTCAGAAAAGACTTCCTGACACTGAAATCTATACTCGAGGTTAACAAATTTCTGTTCTTCAGAAACGCTTTTCCTTCTATTGCCAGTCTACATTTTATATCCTCACTACCTCGAGCATTTGCTGCACAAATAACAAAACTCATCTACTATTTGAAGTGTCTCATTTCCTAATCTAATTCCCTCAGCATCACCCTATCTATATTCCGTTACACTCAGTTTGCTTTTGTTGATGTTCATCTTATATCTTCCTTTTAAGACACTGTGCATTCCGTTCAATTGCTCTACCAAGTCCTTTGATGTGACTGACAGAACTATAACGTAATCGGCAAACCTCAAAATTTTCATTTCTTCTCCCAGGATTGTAAATCCTATTCCAAACTTTCGTTTTGTTTCCTTTACCGCTTCCTCAAAATACAGATATCGGGGACAGGGTAAAACATGTCTCACTGCCTCCTCAATAAAAAATGGTTCAAGTGGCTCTGAGCACTATGGGACTTAACTTCTGAGGTCATCAGTCCTCTAGAACTTACAACTACTTAAACCTAACTAACCTAAGTACATCACACGCTCCCAGTCCGAGGCAGGATTCGAACCTGCGACTGTAGCGGTCTCGCGGTTCCAGACTGAAGCGCCTAAGAGCGCTCGGCCACAGCGGCCGGCCCCTTCTCAATAACTGCTTCCTTTCCATGTCCCTTGACTTTTGTTACTACTAGCTGGTTTCTGTACAAATTGTAAATAGCCTTTCGCTCCCTGTATTTTACCTCTTCCGCATGTAGAAAGAGAGCATTCTAGTCAGTATTGTCAAAAGCTGTCTTTTTGTCTACAAAGTCTACAAATGTAAGTTTGCCTTTCATTAACCTATCTTCTATGAGAAGTCAACAAATGCTATAAATGTCGGTTTGCCATTCCTTAACTTACCCTCTACGAGGAGTCGTAGGGTCAGTGGCGCCTCTCGTGTTCCCACATTTCTCCGGAATCCAAACTAATCTTCCCCGAGGTCGGCTTCTACTACTTTCGTCATTCTTCTGTAAAGAATTCCTGTCAGTATTTTGCAACAGTGACTTCGGTAATTTTCGCACCTGTCAGCATCTGCGTTCTTTGAACTTGGAGTTATTATATTCTTCATGAAGTCTAACCGTTCATATACTATCAATATTTTCCTCTTAAAATTGTTCACTGTCCATGATTCACTTCCATACGCCGTCTGTCCAAAACGTTCCGTGGCTCATTGGTTCCTAGGCTTTATTCCTACATCAGAACATTAACTACAATGGTAATTTGAACGATCAGCTGTAAACAATAAATGCGAAGTTGACTAGTCAGTCGAGAGGAGCTAGGGGTATGCAGTGGACGTGCGGACGTAACGTGTCAACGTTGTTGTACCACAAAGTGCAATCAGGAACTGAACATTTCTAAAACAAATGTACAAGATATTGTACAGAACATTCTGAAGAAGAGCGTATGTACAGTTTATTCCATATGCCCTGACTTTCGAACAAGAACGACTCCTGGACGCCTGCCACGTCTTGATTCAAATCGAAAGCGTGGAAATAATCATGACGAGTGACGAGACTTGGTGTTGTGAATACGAACCTACCAGAAAACAACAAGGTGCAGAATGAGTCTCTGATGATTGGCCAAGACTTTTAAAGTGACGCCCGAGTTGAACATCTTCACAAACAAGCACTTTTCTTGACAGTTTCCAACGGTTTCGTGCGTTGTGCTTACATGTGAGGGAACGGGGTGGAGGATGGGGGGAGGGGGTGGGGATTATACAGAACACTTGAAGACCTGAAGCTTTAAAAACTCCACTGCAACTTTACCCTATCGTTTATTAGCGCAGTCTCAAACTTCTTACACTGACGGTCTGTAATGCTACATTCAGAAAATCCCTAACTATATGTCCATAACTGGTACTAGAGGATACCACATGAAAAATACTTTTATGCTTTAGTCAACCAACCTAGTTTTACAACATGGTAAAATCTTGCTTCATAGGTATGAAAAAACGTCTACTACCGTGTCCTTTGTTACTCTGAGGGAACAAATGCCATCATACAGATTTCTAATCATCTTCATCTTGGTCTCATCTTAGTTTGTTCCTGCTGCTTGGTTAGCGTTTAAGTTTGAAGCTCTCAGCATGAAGGCTATTATCTCTGCTAATGATTCTCTTAACTTGAGTTAACATATTGTCGAGGTGTTCGTTACCTTGGGCCACAGCGGTTACGTCGTCCGTGGGTGAATAAGAAGATTATATACAAACTAATACACAGAATAATGGAATAGAGAATTCAAGATCTGTTAGGTGATAATCAGTTTGGCCTTAGTAAAGGAGAGGCAGTTCTGACGTTGCGATTGAATAAAGACTTAATAATAATGAAGATTTTTCATAGGATCTCTCGATCTGGTAAAGGCGTTCGACAGTCTACATTGACACAACATGTTCGTAATTCTGCGAAAATTGCAAGTAAACTAAAGGGAAAGACGGCTAAAATACAAAATGGTGCAAGATCGTAATTCTCAGAAAATTAAATGTAAGCTATAACGAAATGTGGGTAGCATACAAAATATACAAGAACCAAGACGGAACAACGAGAATGGGAGACGAGGAACGAAGTATTCGGATTACAAAGGGTATGCGACTGAGGTGTAGTCCTTCCCCTCAACTGTCGAATCTGAATATCGAAGAAGAAAAGACGGCAATATGACAATGGTTTAAGAGTGGGATTAAAATTCACAAAAATCTAAAATTTTCAGTATATCAAATACTATGTAGGCATTCTATTTCATTTTTGTCCATTAAGTTCTCTTTAATTTTGAGAAGGTTATTATCTTCATGTTAGTTGTGTTTTCTCTTACGCGATATTTAGTGCTATGGTGTCCCTTAGCAGCGTCTCGGAGCCCTTACTTATTTTCGGCTCTCGTTGCCGTTGCGTGCTTATTCCTGTTCTGTTATGAGATATCTTTTTGCAGAATGCATTAATTCTTCGTCAGTAGGTATACTAGAACTTCTGCCTTCTTACCATTGTCGAAGGTTTTCTTGTTGTTGTTATTGTTGGGGTCTTCTGTCCTGAGACTGGTTTGATGTAGCTTTCCATGCTACTCTATCCTGTGCAAGCTTCTTCCTCTTCCAGTACCTACTGCAACCTACATCCTTCTGAATCTGCTTAGTGTATTCATCTTTTGGTCTCCCTCTACGACTTTTACCCTCCACGCTGCCTTCCAATACTAAACTGGTGATCCCTTGATGCCTCAGAACATGTCCTACCAACCGATCCCTTCTTCTAGTCAAGTTGTGCCACAAACTTCTCCCCAGTCCTATTCAATAGCTCCTCATTAGTTATGTGATCTACCCGTCTAATCTTCAGCATTCTTCTGTAGCACCAAATTTCAAATCTTCTATTCTCTTCTTGTCCAAACTAGTTATCGTCCATGTTTCACTTCCATACATGGCTACACTCCATACAAATACTTTCAGAAACGACTTCCTGACACTTAAATCTATACTCGATGTTAACAAATATCTCTTCTTCAGAAATGCTGTCCTGGCCATTGCCAGTATACATTTTATATCCTCTCTACTTCGACCTTCATCAGTTATTTTGCTTCCCAAATAGCAAAACTCCTTTACTACTTTAAGTCTATCATTTCCTAATCTAATTTCCTCAGCATCACCCGATTTAATTCGACTACATTCCATTATCCTTGTTTTGCTTTTGTTGGTGTTCATCTTATATCCTCCTTTCAAGACACTATCCATTCCGTTCAACTGCTCTTCCAAGTCCTTTGCTGTCTCTGACATAATTATAATGTCATCAGCGAACCTCAAAGTTTTCATTTCTTCTCCATGTACTTTAATACCTACTCCAAATTTATCTTTTGTTTCCTTCACTGCTTGCTCAATATAGAGATTGAAGTTTTGGTATGGAATTACAAACTAGAGTCATGCTGCTGACCCTTCATAGATGACGTCATCCTGTGCCTCGAATAGCACGACTTACAGAAGCACGCATCTCTGTTCCTCTCTCTTTCTGCCTCTATTTCCCTCCTTTCCTTGTGTCACTCTCCTCTCTCCCTCTGCCATCCCACCTCTGCCTCTCTGTGTTCAGGATCGCACAAATGTACAAACCAAACCCCTGCTGTCGATGTGCTTTCGTTGCCCAGAGAGTTCCGTCGTCCATCTCTGGCGTAACGCATTTAATTTAACTCTCATCCTCGCACTACAGCATACGTCCATCAAGTACAGTACCACCACTCTACCTGATCCGTCTCTCTCTCTCTCTCTCTCTCTCTCTCTCTCTCTCAGTACCTCTTCGTCCCCTCTCACACCCCTTATTTTAGCAGAAGAGGAGAGTGGCTACCGTTCGTGGTTGATTGCATATTAGGTGCGAGCTTTCAGCTGAAAGGATGACCGTAATGCACGGCTAATACGTCCATACAAGAGACGCATTAACCCGTAAAAGCCCACACCTACGGCGACCTCGACACTCTCTACATGAAGGGCGCATGAACTGGGAAAATCCTTTACAGCTTTTTTTTCAGTTTTTTGTCTTTTTGTCGTTAACTCTTTCGAATTACAGCCTCGTTACATAAATTTAATTTTTCCAAGATATATTGCATCCTGGAAATTTGTGTATATTTCTGAGATAAGTATTACTGCAACACTAGGCAGTTGTCACGTTCCATTGCTACATCTTACGACTGCTGACGTAATTCATGAAAAATATTCTGTTAGTGTCATGAAAAGCGATCATTGCTTTACGTAACTTCCATTTAATTCAGTAATGTCTCAGAAACTAAATTTTAATGACGTAGTATTTAAAAAAACTGAGGAATCGATGTTTTACTTCCACACTCGTGATTTTGGATGAGAAAGATACCTGCATTTCAAATCAGTGCCATTACTTGAACAGTCAGCTATGTATCTTGCAGGAGACTATGAAATCGCATATTAAACACAGCCTAAAAAATCATTGTGCGTTAGAAAGGAATGCTGAATGCCGTCTTAGTTCTTATTATTTGCACTGAGCTCTCCTTTAATCCCCGACACGTAGTACTTTACTGTATTAACAGCTGTAAAAGTGTACTTCACTCACGTAATTTAGTCTCATTGATCCGGAATTTTTTCACTTATAAGCACACTTCCATGTGTGAAACATGTGGACTTTCCACTAAAAATGTTGCTTCTTTGACTTTCAGAATTGGTAGCCATTTTTACATTTCTGAACAGCTTCACTTTGGTGTTGGTACTCCAAATTTAGACTGAGAGAAAGATGATCAGGTGGGTGCTATATATGGCAGCCGTGCCGTCATGGTGATATTTCATTACTACCGTATCTGAACCGTATTCCATATCTAAATCGTTTTGCACATTAGCTGGATACTTATTAAGGGTTTACTTTGATACAGAAAAGCAATCTTCAAGGATTTGCGTTGTCGCCCCATATTTTCCTTGTTCCATCGCTCTCGTTGTCTGCTTGGGCGCTGGTCTGTCATCTGCTGTAATGTCCATATGTCTTTGGGCTTCGGGTACGTTTCTCTGAATGTAGGGACACCTTAGCCAACTTTTGTGTGTAGCAAGAGGGGAACGTTTCTGGGCAAGGGAGATATGTTTCGTGGTTGAAACCTTTAACCACACTCACGCCGTTTCCCTGAACAGAAACGATGAGAAATTTTCATAGTGATTCATTGAGTGATCGTCCATTCACCACTAATCTGAATTGTAGCCACACATATGCCGCTCACATATACAAACGAAAATACTCTCGTATAACGGTGACATATTATAGTGTACAACATTTTGTAACTATTGGAACACAGACAAGAAATTTGTACACATAGTGGCAATTGACAAACATTAACATAACTGAGATAGAGAGATATAGCGTACACAAGAAAGACAGAAATTCTGTAAGTATAACTGTGTGATCGAAGATTATGTAACATAGTGTGCATTATAAAGATGAATTTTTTCCAAACTGACATGGTGATAGGGAAACAGGATAGCTTGAACATGAGAATTTATATAAAAAAAAAAAGAAGACTGGAAGCTATAAAACAAAACAATATACATGTAGTTGACATTGTATTTCCAGTTTCTAGTCTCTGAAACAACGTTTGGGGGGCAAAAAAACCAATGTTTTCACTAGGGGCCCGAATTTTACTGTGTTCACGCAGTTGTCTGAGCAAGAAAAAAAATTGACCATAACATCCTTCAGACGCTAACATCACATTACGAATCACTCAACACACAGACATTGCCGCACTCGTCTGTGGAGCGGGGTGGTGGTTCCTGGCGTGGAGAAATGGTTCAAATGGCTCTGAGCACTATGCGACTTAACATCTGTGGTCATCAGTCCCCTAGAACTTAGAACTACTTAAACCTAACTAACCTAAGGACATCACACACATCCATGCCCGAGGCAGGATTCGAACCTGCGACCGTAGCGGTCTTGCGGTTCCAGACTGTAGCGCCTTTAACCGCTCGGCCACTCCGGCCGGCAGCGTGGAGAAAGGGGCACCTGCTGGGAGGAGTGCGACTAGTGGTGTGGGCCCCAATCTAATGTTTCTCGGAACCAGGCGCAGAATTGGCATCCGGAAGTATCTCCAGTCATCCTTCCTTCTCTGTAGAGGCTTTGTCAAAAATGGTTCAAATGGCTCTGAGCACTATGGGACTCAACTGCTGTGGTCATAAGTCCCCTAGAACTTAGAACTACTTAAACCTAACTAACCTAAGGACATCACACACATCCATGCCCGAGGCAGGATTCGAACCTGCGGCCGTAGCGGTCTTGCGGTTCCAGACAGTAGAGCCTTTAACCGCTCGGCCACTCCGGTCGGCAGCGTGGAGAAAGGGGCACCTGCTGGGAGGAGTGCGACTAGTGGTGTGGGCCCCAATCTAATGTTTCTCGGAACCAGGCGCAGAAATGGCATCCGGAAGTGTCTCCAGTCAACCTTCCTTCTCTGTAGAGGCTTTGTCAAAAATGGTTCAAATGGCTCTGAGCACTATGGGACTTAACATCTGTGGTCATAAGTCCCCTAGAACTTAGAACTACTTAAACCTAGCTAACCTAAGGACATCACACACCTCCAGGATTCGAACCTGCGATCGTAGCAGCCGCGCGGCTCCGGACTGAGCGCCTAGAACCGCTAGACCACCGCGGCCGGCGAGGCTTTGTCAGTCGACTGGAAGCTCGTAGGGTGGTAGTACAGCCCATTGTTGATTTTCAGTATGCAGCAGTACGATGGCAAGCCCATGTACAGGCTCTGATTGTCATTGAGGACCGCATATTTGGGGCAGATCCGTAGGACAGGTAGTTGGCTGTTCAAAGACAATAACACTTGGCCTTATCTAGACTGAAAAATTGCACTACAGGATACTACGCTTAGAGTGACTCCAAAAGTCGTGGAGTCATCTGATGGAGATGGAAACAAGTATAGCATATCGTTCAACGGAACTGCTCTCTGTAGGAGAGGAGATAATCACGACAGACTGAAGTCCAGCAGTACCCACCACGTAACTGCTTTGGGGATGCAGTCCAGCCTATTGTAGTGAGTTATGCGAACTCGAGCAGGAACTGTGAACAGCGTCCGTCACGAGTGCGGCTCAAGAGCTCTTCTCTCCCTCACTTCAAGCCGCCATTATTAGAGCAGGCCTTCATCGTCCGACACCTCTTCTGCAGTGGAATCCCCATTTCTGCTTCACCGCTGAGCGGCATCGTGCTGTCCCCCTGGCTAGCCGCTAACGGGTTCGCCTGTCCCGTTGGGGTTCTGAGGGTTGTGTCCACCCTCAGCTGATCCAGAGCTGTCAGCCAGGTGAGCTGCCGCTTTACTTTCACTGCGCTGAGTAGACAGGCAGCAAACGCCTCTTAGCCCTCGGGTGGAGGCCGGATGTGTCATGACTGACAGGTGCGTCCCTCAGGCTTCTCCCTCCCGCTCGGGCCCATTTACTCCACACCGACCACCTTGTAGCGTCAATTCTCGTCCAGAAGTAACTCGCTGTTCCCAGTACCTGCAAAACACTTAAATCTTTTTACAGCGTTAAGAATTCCCTACAGTCGTCTCAGATAATATTTGGTACATTAAATAGAAAAATTAACAGAAATGAATATTTACATGAATAAAACTGTTACACTAATTCAATATAAAATGCGTTATACTCTTCCCAGAGGCTTTGTAATTAATATTAATTACAAAGAGTAGTGACTTAACCTACGGGCCCATTGTTAATACTGCTGTGTGTGTAATTATTGATTCAATAAGATAAATAAAAGCTGAAGAACGCTATCCTTAACCGTAAACTACTATGTGTAATCCTAACTATAGCCTACCCATCACTGGAGAATGCTCACAGCTACGGATGACAATTCAAATTCGCTAACTATGCTATCTACAGGCACCATTGCACTTCCCCCGCTGTCTCTGACCCCAGATGCCTTGATGGATCCCGGAAACTGCTCAAGACATGGCGGCCGCACACAAACGGTGAACACATATTAGACGAGATAAAATTAGCTGCAATTGCCTTAGTAATAGAAATTAATAAAAATACAATATGTAATTTATCGGCTACACCCGTTTGCCATACATACGCCCCTGTCCTGCCCCGCTGAGACAACTCGATGGATCTTGCTCTCTTTAGCGTGGCCGATACGCTGAGTCGGTCCCTGCTCATCTGAGTCGGAACTGAATGTACTGAAACTTACGGTGGAAAATTTACACAAAAGAAAACCACGTCAGACTTCGCCAATCACAATCCAAAGACTCTACCTCTTTAAAGAAGTTCTTCTAAATATCATCCTTTTGGAGTTCTCTTGTGCGCTAGGCCTGACACCAAGAGAACAATAACCGGATTTGTTGAGGAATTCCATACCTTCTCCATTACATCGCTCATACGATAAATCCCAACGACCGCATACGTTCAGAGACGTGACGTACCATCGTACGAGAAACTCTCCACACTCCAAAAAGCTTACGCCCCACAGCACCGGTATGGGCGGGCACAATGGCCGGCCACCTTTGTATACCCGCCTCCAAACGCTAAGAGTATGGTGCAACGCGCTGTGACGTACCCAACACGCCAACGAAAAAAAAAGCCTCACAGAAAATAGGTGCAACACTGCAATTGTGTGCCTATAACGCCAGTGACAAATACCGCGAAAACAAACAAATGGTGCAACGCTGTAAGACGTGCCCAAAACACTCTCGATATGCATCCAGTAGCTGTTTCTCAACAAATACACAGTAATAGGTATGGTGTGAAGATAAATACACATGAAGATCGAGTCTGTGTTGCCATTGACTCGGAAGAGTGGTGGCTGCCCCATGTAACGGAAAGTCCGGAAAAGTGAGTTAGTCTGATACTTCGCTTTCACAGTTGACCAATACTGCGCAAGATCATATGTCGCTTCTTAGCCCCAACACGTTACACATGTGCGTGTTAAAGAATATAAATAAAAACACATTACCACTCTTAATGTATAATATGTGCACAACAGAAAGATGTTTCCTAACTCAGTCTATTTTAAAATGTTTTCCCTTTTGTTTCACACACAAGACTTACTCCACAAGCGGCTTAATGTGCGATATATGGTGAATACCAGTGGATTTCTTGCCCTTCAGTGTCTGTAGTTCGTACGTGTTCTGGTGGGCGATACTTTAAACCCTGTAGAGCCGTTTACTTTGTTTATTCGAAAGTCGAAAAGATTTCACCAACACTTTTTGCCCTATACAAAAACTACGTTCTCGCGCTCCTTATACTTCAACATAAGTCAACGGCTCCGTCCGAGTATTTGGGCGGATTTTTCGTGAGCCGCATCCGACGGTCTCAATCTCGCCCTCCATTTCTGTTTCGGTGACTGGAAGTCGGGTTAGGACGATGTATTTCGATTGACTAATCCCGCTGTTCGTCTCTGCACCTCCAGTTCGTGTCGTCCTGGGGGGTATTATTGTGCCTCTGCCAGTTACTCTGCCGTCCTGAATTTTGTCTCCCATAGTCCTGCCTCCTGGATGTTCCATTACGCTCATTGTTCCTGTCATTGTTGTTGTAATTGCGCCGTGCTCCACCAAAGTCGCCATTCGATCATTGGCTGCTTCTTTTTCAAAAATTAACTCCAACTAGCGCAGAAGGCTTTTGAATGTTTCAATAAACGATCCGGAATTTCCTACTAGCGCTTGCTGGTAGCTGCTTGGCAGTTTCGCGAAACAGAACTTAATTGTTTCGCCATCACTATGTGGCACATCAGGAAACTGATTCTGTTTAATTAAAACCTCAAAGAGCTTCTTCGGGCTTTTGTATACTAACGCCTCCAGATCTGGGCACATAAGGGTTCCCTGTTCTATTCTGTCTTGCATTTCGCGCGACCAATACGTTCTGATAAAAGCGTCGGTGAATTTTTGGTACTTTCAGCATCTACCCGCAACACCGCGCATTTTCTCAGCTGCCATGCTCTCGATGTGCCTGAGGATAAATTCTAATTTTGGTGCCAATGGCCAAGATACTGGTAGCGTGTTAGAAAATTGTGGCAGCCAAATTTTTGAGTGAAGTGAGCCTCCATTTGGCCGGAGATTTTGGAATTTGAGGGCCGATAAAAAGTGTTTGTAATCAAACTCCGGTCCCTCTTGCACATTTCTATTGGTTGTAGTATCAAACGCACTTGTCCGTAGCCGGCCGTGGTGGCCGAGCGGTTCTAGGCGCTTCGGTCCGGAACCACGCGGCTGCTACGGTCGCAGGTTCGAATCCTGCCTCGGGCATGGATGTGTGTGATGTCCTTAGGTTATTTCGGTTTAAGTAGTTCTAAGTCTAGGGGACTGATGACCTCAGATGGTAAGTCCTATAGTGCTTGGAGCCATTTGAACTTGTCCTTACGACGCGAGGTGATATCTCCTGGTGCGTGCTGCGATCACATAGCTCTACCACACAATGATACTGGATCGGGCTGTAATTTTGCGTCCGGTCGCCCCCTGGGCTGCTGTACGCGCTTCGTAGTCTACTACCTTGTGTCCAGCCTGTGCACGGTGGGCCGCCCGGCTCCACACTTCCATATCCGCCGGTCGTCGCCTCTGGAAGCGATGTTCCAATTTGTACTTGGCGTTCCAGGCATGCTACACGCTCTCATGCGCCCGCGCAACGCAAGAGCGAAGCCAACATCTCTCAACTCCCTGCTAACCTCGAAAACCGCGAATCAGCATGCAGGGCTGATTCCAATATTCCCCCACACTGCCTCAGAACATCATTCGCGCCAATAGCGACCGTTCCCGCCAATTTCGAGCAGGGCTTTATGACGTCAACTAGCCTCAGTTTAAGTTGACCAATCGTACCTCTGCTATTCAGCTGAGAGCACTGAACTTGGCGTTTGACCGGCTACGGAATCAACCTGCCTAGACCACCGGCCATCCGGCGCCAGACAGTCGCGCCCAGCACGGAATGGTCCACAAGTATTCTCAGAATCATGAGGACAATGTAGTCAGTCGATGCCGTTATTGACGCGCTGCGATGGTAAATACATAAATTGCGGCGACACTCAGACGTCTCGCAGGTCGTTTCCTTCTCCATACAATAGGCGAAACTCGACCGACGTCAGTCATTCCGACAGGCGCTTAAGCCCATTCTTTGAGTATTCGCAGAAGTGCAGCCCCAACCGGAAAAGCAGAGTGCCGCGTCCTCCCGTGCTCTCCTTGCACAGGCCACCCAGGGAAGTAACCCAGTATGCATAGGAATCAATTGAAAAGTATTTTGAGCTCTCAGTACTAAAGCTCTCATCACAATAACCTCTTTCGACCTGTTAACACCGTGCAATGACACAAAACATTAATGAAATTCATGAAAATGAGAGGTGACATGCAAAGGAGGGCATGGAACCTTTCCACTTTTGCAACTTGTACTTTTGTTTGGCTCAATTATCATATGGATTAGTATATTAAACAAGTTATTTGCTTAAAAGCACTTACTTTGGCTTTTGTACACCTCATTAAAACTATTTTTATTTTCAACATATCGATATATTATGATCTGATTTTTGAACATATTTGTAAGACTCTCTTGTCTATTTCTATCAATCACATTTACCATCTGCCTTAAACAACATTTGCTCATTAGACTTCTCTTTTAATCTCGAAAAATGAAATACAGTAACACACGTATCCATTTCCACGTCTCTGAAACGCTAATATCTGACAAATCAAACTAAAATTGAATACAAATTCAGGAATCGAACAAGAAAATTTGGTAATCTGTAGTAAAATAAAATAAAATAATTATTTTGCTGCTCAAGTTTTGTGGTTGTGATTTTCAGTTTGGTGTGTCTTGTCCTCTTTCTTTCACTTGATCTGGGAGATCATCTATTAATGTGCCCGTTATGTAGAAAAGGTATGAAAGGTATTTTTTCAGATCACCGCTCGGAACAATATACACGTTACAGTACAGAACAATGAGAAAATAAAAGCACACCGGACACTGGGTTCTTTCGCTCCAGTTACGGTAAGATCCCCCGAATATGGAAATAGTGTAAAAGACTGGTGTGACTAACGTACGAATGAAATATTGTGAGTTCAACGATTACTCAGTATAAGGTGTCATGTCTCCTTCTGACATGGTCGGGTAGTTACATAATGTAACAACAAAAAATTATAGAGAAAAATGCTGTGCAATGAAGATTACTCTCGTTCGTTGACATGGGCAGTTACGAAGTCTCTAGCTGCAAGACTTGTTCCATTCTGCTGCACGACCAAGAAGTCAGGTCTTTCTGACGCGAAGACATGGCTTATTCCATTGCGTATTCCTTGGTCACTTTATAATGATACATATCACTTTAAACTGAAAGCTATAACTCATCTTCATAAAGTTTGTGACTGGGCTGGGTTTGATACTAGATGCCTCTTTATTGATCTGGAAGCTCACCATATTACACGTCAAACGATGACAGAGCACCACATTTAGATTTGTGTATTCCAAAAAATCTTATGATACAGTTGACAAACAAACGCTGTTTAATACTCTAGAAGAATTAGCAATCGACAAAAAGACCAGAGTGACCATCCAGTAAACTTTATCAGAAACCAGTTCAAAAGTGAATTTCATTGGAGACTTCGCAAACTCACTCGAAATTCACACAGGAGAGCGACTAGGTGACGGCTTATCGGCGTCATTGTTCGACATCGTGATGCAAAATAATAATTAAAGAATGGGGAAAGCATGTCAAAGGTACCCAAACGGGAAAAGAAAAAAGAAAGAGAGCCAGTGACGAATGCCTGGCCTTTTCAGATGATCTGGCTGTATTAACGATCACCAAACTAGTACTAGATAAACTACGTGAAATCTCGCGTTATACCAGATTCCAAATTTGCTATGAAAAAACTCTGCCTGTGGACGCCAAATCACTCGGAATACTTCCACTGAAAACAAAGCATGGAAAAATCTTGTATGTGACTCACTTCAAGTACTTAGGACGATGGTTCCCAAACTTCCTTAGACTATTATCCCCAATCAGGCATTAGCTAGTACCCCTGCCCTGCCCCTCTGCTGTCTGTGCCCCCTCCCCCCCCCCACATTATCGCCAACTGTAGCATTTAACTAAGAAAGACTTTTTCTAAAAGTAAGATGAGTGATATTTAATTTGTGTGTTTGTGAGAGGGGGAGGGAATGAAACGCTTTTATTTTAAAAATGGTAAGAGATGATTGATATTTAGTTTGTGTATTTGTGGGTGTGAGAGGGGGGGGGGGAGTGTTAGAATGTTTGACGAAGGGATTCGTGGTGCATCGCCAGTTCTACCTACAACTTCCTCTCAGATAAGAAACTCCTCTCCATTGCGGCACTTGTTTGACCTGCTCACTGCAACCCAATTTAAAATCTGCCAGGTTAAAATGTGTGCTCTAAACTTACTGTTCGTAAATCACTTCATTGCTGCACTACTTACTTCTGAATTGGTAGAAATTTGAAGACTTCAGGCTGTTAATGCTTTGTGTCTAACCATAACCACTATTAGTAACATTAATAATGGTAGTAATAATAATCATAATGTGTACAGCGCAATAGTAGCCCTTATGTAGTTACTGCTGTCTCATGCTGTCAATTAATTCTTTATCTGTTTCGAAGCGAGTAATGAAGCAAATTCTGTACTAATGCAGATATCGCCTAGAACTTGGAGAAGACATTTTCGGGAGATATTTATCATTTGTTACGTACAAGTATATGTATCAATTTTATCATCATCGATGTATGGGACAAAGAACCACATATGTGTATAGTGGGTGGACTAAGTGAGTAACCTGTAACTTCCACCGCATTAATGCTACTAATTGAGAATAAGTAATTATTGATAAGTTATATGATCAGTAATAGATTCTTATAAAATTGTGATAATAGTAATGAGCTTTTGAAAATAATTTTGTTTCGTGACTGAAACTGAATCGAAGCGTTTAGGGAACCACTGAGTTAGGAGAAACCATACAACCCAGACGAATTAACATCATGTCGAACACAGAAAGAAAATTCAAACTGCAAAAGGCGTAAAAACTGACTTGGAATCACCACAACAAGAAAGCTTTGTCTCTTAATGCAAAACTACTACACGGCAACACTGTTGCTTCACCAGTAGCCTCGTACACAGCACAAACTACAGTAATTAGAAAGATGACAAAAATTAGCGACGTAGAGAAACAAGAACGAGAAGTTCTTATAAAACATTATGACATTGTTCTCCGAGACGGAACTTCGATTACACGACCTACAAAGAAATCCTACGAGCACACACACAGGACGTCATAGATAAATTTAGAAGGAAAAGATTTCCACAGTTCTTACGGACAACTATGTAGGTCGAATGAAAACAGAAAGAAAATATTTAGCTTCGTGAATGCAAGAAAATTAAAGACCAGTTCGATGAAAGAAACGGAAGAGGGCGTGCAAAAATTGAAAATTTTAGAAAAATAAGTTGGCAGAAAACGATTCAGAAGTAAAATCAGAAATACGAAACTTGAACTTCAATGAAGCAAACTACAGGCGAGAAATGAACACTCGAAATTAAGATCAAACACAGCGAATTACTAAGAGGTTTTGGGAAGAACAGAAAACAAGAAAAGGAACTGAAGCTATGATTAACTCTAGTTCAGGAATTCATCTAAGCGTAAATAGACGGGAATAATAGTAATAAAAGTAATATTTTCTGACAATACGAGTTCTGAGGACGGGAAAAACTGGTACGCCGTATCAGCTAAAAGCTTAGGAAAATGAGACAGACTGAATGGAAAGAAGGACACTTAATTGTAACCGGGCAACGAGTATGAACAGAAAAAAAGGTTTTACTATACATCTCATTAATTGTCTTTACAAGCTGGAGCTGTTTCTCAGTTCATTAATATAATAAGGGATGTTATCCTAGAGATGGGTTGTTGCTACTGGAAAGGACTTCAAAATCGCGTGGAGAGCGATAGAAAGGATTTAGCTCTAATGGGAACGAGTATTTTTGATGTGCTGTCTGGACGATAGGAGTGAGGGAAGATGTGAAGGAGATGGTACGCTGATAAGACAGTAGAGTGGATATCTCTCAGCTATTATGGACGTAGCCAGGATAGCTGTGCATAAGTTGGTGAAATATGATGAAAGAGTCGAACATCATAGACAAAAATATCGAGCAAAAAGATCGATCACGAGTTACAGCAGCCGTGACATTTGCTAAGAAATATGTTGCAGGATAATATCGCTGCAATCAGCAGCTCGAAGTATTAATGTCTGTACACATTTCCTTTACATGTGGAAAGAATATTTTATATTTTTGTAGGACATGGAGAGATGCTGATTCCATTTTGCGGATTGTAAGTATGTGCTCAGCCGAACTTAGCTTTTTATCTTTTTTTATTTCTGGGTGATTAGCGTAGAGTGACCAACAAGACCGGCTTGCAATTCAAATGGATCGAGCATTAACCCAGTACTCAATTTCTCGACAGCTATCTTCAAATTTTTTGATTTTGGCCTACACTTATTTGCGCAGGCACAAATTTTGACACATCATCAATATTTCAGTTGCCGTAAAAAGGTATCGCAGTATAGCAGATTTCATAAGACCCGGTTTGCTGCTGTATTTACGTCATTTATTTATTTTCTGCCTTGTGCATACTGCATTAAAGAGAGTACTACACCAGACGGGTTTCACTTTGGCTTACAAAGAACTATCAGTTATAGTTATGATTTTAAAAAACATGGAAAAACATGGTGGCATTTTCACTATTTATTCTCTTGGTACATTTACATTGCTTGCACGTTATTCGTTTTACAAAAAATGGCTCTGAGCACTATGGGACATAACTTCTGAGGTCGTCAGTCACTTGTTTTACAAAACCTCACAGTAATGAAGAGGCAAGCAGTATTGGTTGCAGTATTAAATATTTAATTATTATGTTTAACTTTACAGTTGTATTCGTAGAAATGTTATTGTGGTTTCGTAGGGTTTTCTTGCAGCATTATGTAGGAGCACGTGTGTTGTATACAGGAATGAGACTACAGTAAAACCTCTATGACGTCAACTTGTGTGAAGTTTTATAAGAGTGAAATGCAAAGAAGACAAATGCAGGAAACGAAAAATACGGGTTCCTAAAATCCGAAAAATGGGGAACGCTGAAAGTAAACGAAATGTTTTTCACCGCAACCTTTGCTAGCAAAGAGCGAAAGACGTGTCGATTTGAAAACATATAAGGTGTAACGGGTACAAATGCATATCTTTTATGTGCCTTCCTTAACACGTTACACATCGAAGTGTTGTATTAGAAATAAAACAGTCGCGTTTCCAAAGTTATTTTCCTTTTAAAATAATGCCTTTCTCCGTGTCTAGGCAACAAATCAGATTATCTGAAAGGAAAAAGAACGCCAATTAAATAACTATCGTATTAACGTTATAATGTATAGTTCTAAGTTCCACCAAAAATTTTATTGAAACCATAAACAACACCCAAGTAAATCGGTCAAATGAAGTTTCTTGAGCCAGTTACCAAAGCTCTATTTTAGCCACTGTTCTTGTTGTTGTTGTTGTGGTATTCAGTCCTGAGTTTGGTTTGATGCAGCTCTCCATGCTGCTCTATCCTGTGCAAGGTTCTTCATCTCCCAGTACCTACTGCAACCTACATCCTTCTGAATCTGCCTAGTGTATTCATCTCTTGGTCTCCCTCTACGGTTTTTACCCTCCGCACTGCCCTCCAATGCTAAATTTGTGATCCCTTGATGCCTCAGAGCATGTCCTACCAATCGGTCCCTTCTTCTTGTCAAGTTGTGCCACAAACTCCTCTTCTTCCCAATTCTATGCAATACCTCCTCATTAGTTATTTGGTCTACCCATCTAATCTTCAGCATTCTTCTGTAGCACCACATTTCGAAAGCTTCTATTCTCTTATTTTCCAAACTATTTATCGTCCACGTTTCACTTCCATATATGGCTGCACTCCATACAAATGCTTTCAGAAATGACTTCCTGACACTGAAATCTATGCTCGAAGTTAACAAATTTCTCTTCGTTAGAAACGTCTTCCTTGCCATTGCCAGTCTACATTTTATATCCTCTCTACTTCGACCATCATCATTTATTTTGCTCCCCGGATAGAAAAACTCCTTTACTACTTTAAGTGTCTCATTTCCTAATCTAATTGCCTTAGCATCACCCGACTTAATTCGACTACATTCCATTATCCTCTTTTAACTTTTGTTGATGTTCATCTTATATCCTCCTTTCAAGACACAATCCATTTCGTTCAACTGCTCTTCCAAGTCCTTTTCTGTCTCTGACACAATTACAATGTCATCGTCAAACCTCAAAGTTTTTATTTGTTCTCCATGGATTTTTATACCTACTGCGAATTTTTCTTTTGTTTCCTTTACTGCTTGCTCAATATACAGATTGAATAACATCGAGGAGAGGCTACAACCCTGTCTCACTCAATTCCCAGCCACTGCTTCCCTTTCGTGCCCCTCGACTCTTATAACTGCCATCTGGTTTCTGTACAAATTGTAAATAGCCTTTCGCTCCCTGTACTTTACCCCTGCCACCTTTAGAATTTGAAAGAAAGTATTCCAGTCAACATTGTCAAAAGCTTTCTCTAAATCTGCAAATGCTAGAAACGTAGATTTGCCTTTCCTTAATTTTTCTCTAAGGTAAGTCGTAAGGTCAGTATTGCCTTACGTGTTCCAACATTTCTACGGAATACAAACTGATCTTCCCTGAGGTCGGCTTCTACCAGCTTTTTCATTCGTCTGTAAAGAATTCGCGTTAGTATTTTGCAGATGTGACTTATTAAACTGATAGATCGGTAATTCTCACATCTATCAACACTTGCTTTATTTGGGATTGGAATTACTATATTCTTCTTGAAGTCAGAGGGTATTTCGCATGTCTCATACATCTTGCTCACCAGATGGTAGAGTTTTGTCAGGACTGGCTCTCGCAAGGCCGTCAGTAGTTCTAATGGAATGTTGTCTACTCCCAGGGCGTTGTTTCGACTCAGGTCTTTCAGTGCTCGGTCAAACTCATCACGCAGTATCGTATCTCACATTTCATCTTCATCTACATCCTCTTCCATTTCCATAATATTGTCCTCAAGTACATCGCCCTTGTATAGATCCTCTATATAATCCTTCCACCTTTCTGCTTTCCCTTTTTTGTTTAGAACTGGTTTCCATCTGACCTCTTGATATTCATACAACTGGCTCTCTTTTCTCCAAAGGTCTCTTTAATTTTCCTGTATCTATGTTGCCCCTAGTGAGATAAGCCTCTACATCTTTACATTTCTCCTCTAGGCATCCCTGCTTAGCCATTTTGCATTTCCTGTCGATCTCATTTTTGAGACATTTGTATTCCGTTTTTTGCCTACTTCATTTACTGCATTTTTACATTTTCTCCTTTCATCATTAAATTCAATATTTCTTCTGTTACCCAAGAATTTCTACTAGCCCTCGTCTTCTTACCAGCTTGATCCTCTGCTGCCTTCACTACTTCATCCCTCAGAGCTACCCATTCTTCTTCTACTATATTTCTTTCCCCCATTCCTGCCAATTGTTACCCAAGGATTTCTACTAGCCCTCGTCTTCTTACCTGCTTGATCCTCTGCTGCCTTCACTACTACATCCCTCAGAGCTACCCATTCTTCTTCTACTGTATTTCTTTCCCCCATTCCTGTCAATTGTTCCCTTATGCTCTCCCTGAAACTCTGTACAACCTCTGGTTTAGTCAGTTTATCTAGGTCCCATCTCCTTCAATTCCCACCTTTTTGCAGTTTCCTCTGTTTTAATCTACAGTTCATAACCAATAGATTGGGTCAGAGTCCACATCTGCGCCTGGAAATGTCTTATGATTTAAGACCTGGTTCCTAAATCTCTGTGTTACAATTATATAATGTATCTGATACCTTCTAGTATCTTCAGGATTCTTCCATGTATACAACCTTCTTTCATGATTCTTGAGTTAGCTATGATTAAGTTATGCTCTGTGCAAAATTCTACCAGGCGGCTTCCTCTTTCATTTCTTACCCCCAATCCATATTCATCTACTATGTTTCCTTCTCTCCCTTTTCCTACTCTCGAATTCCAGTCACCCATGACTATTAAATTTTCGTCTCCCTTCACTACCTGAATAATTTCTTTTATCTCATCATACATTTCATCAATTTCTTCATCCTCTGCAGAGCTAGTTGGCATATAAACCTGTAGTACTGTAGTAGGCATGGGCTTCGTGTCTATCTTCACTATGCTGTTTGTAGTAGCTTACCCGCACTCCTATTTTTTATGCATTAATATACCTACTCCTGCATTACCCCTATTTGACTTCGTATTTGTAACCCTGTATTCACCTGACCAAAAGTCTTGTTCCTCCTGCCACCGAACTTCACTACTTCCCACTATATCTAACTTTAACCTATCCATTTGCCTTTTTAAATTTTCTAACCTGCCTGCCCGATTAAAGGATCTGACATTCCACGGTCCGTTCCGTAGAACGCCATTTTTCTTTCTCCTGATAACGACGTTCTCTTGAGTAGTCCCCACCCGGAGTTGCGAATGGGTGACTATTTTACCTCCGGAATATTTGACCCAAGAGGACGCCATCATCATTTAACCATACAGTAAAGCTGCATGCCCTCGCGAAAAATTACGGCTGTAGTTTCCCCTTGCTTTCAACCGTTCGCAGTACCAGCACAGCAAGGCCGTTTAGGTTAGTGTTAGAAGGCCAGATCAGTGAATCATTCCAGACTGTTGCCCCTGCAACTACTGAATAGGCTGCTGCCCCTCTTCAGGAACCACATGTTTGTCTGGCCTCTCAACAGATATCCCTCCGTTGTGGTTGCACCTACGGTACGGCCATCTGTATCGCTGAGGCACGCAAGCCTCCCCACCAACGGCAAGGTCCATGGTTCATGGGGGGGGGGGGGACCTTAGCCGCATACACCTGAAACCAAATGGATGAAAATCCGGTCCTCAGAATACCAGAAGAGAACTGTGGGAATCTGCACGGAAAATTTCTGGAATCAACCCACTGCCAAAGATCACGTTTCCGTTTTGGCTGTGAACTGATCTCTGAAATTTTCTGTGTAGGGTGCCATAGATCTTTATAGCTATTCTGAGTACCAGATTTTGATTCAGACGGTTTTATGTGTATGTGGCTGAGGTAGAGCGACAGCATACATGAATAAAACGTTCTCGGTTTTCCAGCCGTGTCAGTTTGAATAAAATCCTCGAGCTTTCGATGGCCATCTCCGCCATCGCCGTCAGGAGTTCACTGACACATGTACTTTGAGGTACTAACCACCCTAAAACCGTGCTGCTACTAATATCTATGATTATTGGTCTGTCATTAGTGAGGTAAATACTGATGTAATTTTCTTCAGTACACGGTCCTCAACCATCAATAGAAATATTTTCACTTACGCCCCTTACACCCTGTATATAACTGTGTAATAAACACCAACAACGACAGATTATGCTTGAAACTAGAAGTGAAATGCAGTTGACGTGAATCTCTTTACTTTCAGTGTGCTAAAGATAGAACTAAAATAAGAATTCGTCAGAGGAACGTGCTCAAAATTTTGTATTTGAATATTGCAGCTAATATGGTGAACGGAATACTTCTAGGGCTGCTAAATAAACATTACGTCACTTTCTTTGACGAACAAAAATGAAAAATGAGATTTCCATTATTCGAATTTGATGCCAAGTACTGGAAGGCTTAGCTACTAATAACAATTTATTTCGATCTGTGTGTATTTTTATTTCATTTCCGATATTTATTCTAGACTGTATGTATTCTATGTACATATTAAAAACAGGACACAACTAATCCTCAACTTTCACTTGATGCCCTACGTACCTCAACTGATTTAAGTAAGAGACCTGACAACAGGTTAAACGGGTATATATCGAAACAACAAACTTTTAATACGATCCGAGGAGGTTGCATATTATAAACAGGACACAACTAATCCTTCCGTTTAACAGCAGCTTGCACTTGATGCCTTACGTACCTCTACTGATATAATAGATGTACGCCACTACTTTTCACGATAGGTCTGTTTCTGTGCCCCAGGAAGACACACTGAAACTGCTTTACTTCAGCGGTGTACTTCTCCAGATTCACTGGAGGAAATTTCGTGATCGGAATATATTCTACCCGCGTGGCGTGTATTTATGTTGTGCATACCTGCTCGCCGCACCAGAGGTCCACTGCGGCGTTGGCAGAATTTACTGGCGAGAAAGCGAGCGCCGTGAGAGGAAGTTGGGGGTTGCGAAGCACAGCACGCCACGAGCGTCCACCCAGCATGCTGGCCTGGCCGTTCGGTAGGTAACGCGACAGCTTCCGGCCGGGACCCGACTCTCACCCTGGGGAGCTCTCACCCACATCCCCCCACCCCCTCACACACACGCATATATAGCTCTTGCTGGCGCCACCGCGGCCAGGAGCGTGGAAGGCGTGAGAACCTTTCGGACATTCGCAGTACCTACACACAGAGAACATAAATAATAATTGAGTCACAGCGCTTGCACTTCTACTGCTAGAGATGTTGCCTGCTACTATCTCTTTGCAAGCTGTTCTAATTTTATACCCTTAATTAAGATCAAAATACCTCACCGAAATTTAAACACGTGAAACGAAGTTCCTTAGATCTTGGTTGACTGCACCAGAGAAGGCAAAATAAGAAATGAAGAAATAGGGAAAGTATTCAGGTACAGTCATCAACTGACAAAGTAATCAAACGAAAGCAGTGTTGGAATGCGCATGTTGCGTATGTCGCGTCAGGCAATCCCTTAACAAAGGATGGAATACAGTCACAACGGAAGAAGCAATGTTGGGAGGTAGAGCGAGAGATGGTGAGGCTGGAACATGATATAATGCCTAATACTAGATTGGCAGATGAAGAAGAATTGTAATTTCATCATCATCACCACCATCATCATCACCATCACCATCAGTTTTCTGCTCTGTGAAGGGATATTTTTTGACTCCATTTTTACAGTCCATTACTACCATTTGTGGTTGCTGCATTTACAACAATCCTATCTTTCCCTTCCCCACCACACACATTTTTACAACTATGTTTATAATTAGAGGTGAAACCGACGATAAAATTATTTTTTCCCTCTTCCATTAAAAATCATATAAGTCAATAAAATTACAGCATTTTAGACATTTCGACTCAGATATCATCAATACTGAATTAAATAATAATGAAAATAAAGTTTCTCCCATTAACAAATGATGAATAAACGCTGAAGTACTTGTTACATTATGAAAAAGACAGCTAATTACTACTGTTGCGATATACATAGTGATGGCTACATTTCATTTTGTGAAGAGTATATGCTTAACTAATACAAAAGGTTACATGCTGAAAAACATCAGGATAAGCATTCTGGAAACGTGGAAATTATGTAACTACATAGACACATTTACAATCAGTTTATCATAATACACGTTATCCTTTAATAGAATGCGCTGATGAACAAAATATTACAAAAAAAATTACATCTAAATAAATTAAAACAGTGTCTTCGTTTTGAACATTTACATAGCAAGAGGTAAACATAAATAAATACAAAAGATATAGAAATGAAATAAGTAGAGGTAATACCTTACTCCCTAACATCACTCCCAACTGCTTAGCAAACTGGATGTTGCTACAGACATACGCTGCTGAGCGATGGTAACTGGTAACGACAGACAGAGCCCTACGAGCTGTTGGTTGGAAATGGAATGGTTTTCTGCGTGTGGGTACAATGGGTCTTTATTTCTGTTTGTATGTTAAGTGTTAGCGAGTGCCACGTTTGTATGTGTGTGTGTGTGTGTGTGTAGAATGGTATCGTGGCATTTGCCTTATATGTAAACTAGTCTTTTCCCATCAGCATCGCTGGTATATGTGTTCCACACATAAATTTAACACAACGTCCTCCTGCTCTCTGTGTCCTCCTCGTCCTACTTGCCTGTGTCTCCACCTGATCCTCCCACCTCTATCTATCTCTTTCTCCCCAGTCTGTCTCATCACCTTCTCCTCCTCGTTGCTTAGTCTCTTTCCTCCAGCCCCTGTCTATAATCATATCCCCCTCCATCTGACTATATTCTCCTCCCTCTCTTTCTATCTCTGCATCTCCATTTCTTCCTGCCCACTACCCTTTGACACCTTCCACCTGCCTCACCTCCCCTCTCTCTCTCTGTCCGTTTCCTCCTACTCCTATGTTCATAGTCTCCTCTATCTATCTAAACCTGTCCCTGGCCTTCCACATCAGCCCATCTAGCCTCTACAGAAATAAATCAGGGCGGTAATACTCCCACAGCACACCTCCATGCATGGCAGGCTGCAAAGTAGGGGCTTGAAAATCATTTATTTACCTTGATGTACAGCCACCATGTCCAGCAGCTCAATACAACACGTCAATAGGGTTTTCTTGCCCCTGACATGCAGGCTACACTATAAAGCTGTTGATATGGCAGGCCAATACTGTTCCCCCATAACATGCCTGTTGTGCACGGCAGCCTATACAATCGGAGGAAACACATTCTTGCCTATATCTCCTATTGGAAGTAGGAGGCTTGTGTGAGGAGGATGGAGATCTAGGATTGAGATCTCTTCTGAACAGCACGTTGCACAGTGCTGATACTGGTGAGGCCTGCTCTTTTTGTACCAAGTTTCCTGAGATCTCACACAATCTGCTCTGGAGCGTATTTCGGGGTCGTCGTCTGTTGGGAGTTCAGTTGGGACGGAGCGTCAGTGAGGTGCGGACAGCCAGTACTCGCGGACCGCTGGCAACACACATTTACTGTCCGACGAACGGAGACTGCAGCGGCAACGACCGTTGGTTGGTCGTTCGGTCGGTCGTCTCATCGCCTTTCTGGACTTCGTCAGTTGGTCATCTTGCCGGACATGAGTCGGTTCCTTCCTTGTGCAGAGATGTCGAGTGGCCAGTGGGCAAGTGTGACCTCTGTATGGTTGGATCCGAGCCAGTGTGCCCCGTTCGCCGTGTCTCCGATTTCCGAACGGGCATCAAGTTGAGTCGGGTTGGAGCTGCAGTGAGCTCTGGACTGCCAAGACTCGCCCGACCGTGGCCGGCACTCATAAATTGAGTGGGGACGACCATTGTTGGTAGTTCGGTTGGTCGCCTCATCGGACGTCTTGTATTTGGTCGGCGACCGCTGATGGAAACTCTGTGTGTGTGTGTGTGTGTGTGTGTGTGTGTGTTAATTCTCATTTCTACTTGTTGTTCCACGGTGATTGGTTTTAGGATTGTCGGAGTTCTTGGTGCAAGTGTTTACGTGGAACTTTGTGTAGCTTCTGTGATTTTCACTGAGCAGATGAATTCTGTCTGCCTACTGGAGTAGGTAGTCGGTCGGTTGCGACGGAGCAGCGAGGAAGTCTCCGCGGCGTGAGGTCAGGCGGAATTGATTAGGTTGTTGGTTGGTTCTTCAGCCGTCTGCAGGTTGGGATGCCACCCATTTATTGAATGTTACGCTTGGCTGCCTGTCTCGCCTAAACAGTTGTTCGTGTCCTCCCCAGGCCGACCCTTGGAATACGTACTTCTGAGCACCGCTGCTCTATTCTTTGTGATTGTGATTTTCTTTTGTCATAAGTGCTGTGCCAGGCCTTTAGCCGTGTATTAAATTTGTTCTATGTTCAGTGTATGGCCTTCAGCCGAACCTTATGTGAAGTGTTTTAATATTAGGCCGTCAGCCGTGTTTTATTTAAAAGCCTTGTTTGCTCTGTATTTAGGCCTTCAGCCGTGTTAGTTTTAAAATCTTTGTCTTTCAGCAGAAATGTGTAAATTCCTATCTGTATGGTTTCTCTTCAATTATCTTGAATTTTTCAAATGGCCTTAAGCTTTATTGCATAAATGCTTATCTTAGGGTTTGTCTTTAGTTATTTTGAATAATTGTTTGGGCCTTCAGCTGTCAAAATGTTAGTTTTATTTAGATGATTTTCTGTTGTACTGTGTAAATGCTTGTCTTCAAAGGTTGCTTTTTATTATGTTGATAAATTATTGGGCTTTCAGCCGAGGAATGAATTTAAATTTTCCTTAATAAGGCTTATACCCGAGACTGGTAAATGCTTGCCTTTTAAACAATTTCCTTTGCTGATCTGAAATATTATTTGGTCCTTTAGCCGAGAAGATATTTTGATTTTACTGAAGTAAGGCCTTCAGCCGATTCTCTAAATCCTTGTGTTTTAAAAGGAATTATTTAAACTTTATTATCGAGAAGTTACTTGGGCCCTCAGCCGTAAATTGATCCTTGTTGTTTTCAAGAGATAACTGTGCATTGGTTTTCGAGGAATGAAGTTGTGTGTTCTTGTGTAACTAACAGTAACTGATATTGGCCTCTTCCCGCAACCTCATCCGCTCTGTGCTGCGAAACCAGATTTCATGCACAAATCCGGTTTCATGTGTTGTTTTCAGCAGAATATTTATGTGTGTTTTCTTGCTTCAAGTTCTATTCCGTGATAAAAGTTGTGTATATATACTGAAGAACCAAAGAAACTGGTACACCTGCCTAACATCGTGTAGGGTTCCCGCGAGCACACAGAAGTGCCGTAACACCACGTGGCATGGTCTCTATTAAAGTCTGAAGTGGTGCTGGAGGGAACTGACACTATGAATTCTGCAGGGCTGTCCATAAATTCGTAACAGTACGAGCGGGTGGAGACCTCTGCTGAACAACACGTTGCAAGGCATCCCACATATGCTCAATAACATTCATGTCTGTGTAGTGTGGTGGCCATCAGAAGTATTTGAACTCACAAGAGTGTTCCACGAGCCAATCTCTAACATTTCTGAACGTGTGGGGTGTCGCATTGTGCTGCTGGAATTGTGCAAGCCCGTCGGAATGCACAATGGACATGAATCGATGCAGGTTATCAGACATGACGCTTATGCACGTGTCACCTGTCAGAGTCGTATTTAGACGTATCAGGGGTCCCACACCACTCCAACAGCGCCCGTCCCACACCAGTACAGAGACTCCACCAGTTTGAACAGTTACATGCTGACATACAGGGTCCGTGGATTCATGAGATTGTCTCCATACCCGCGCACGTCAATCCTCTCGACACAATTTGAAACGAGACTCGTCCGACCACTCAACATGTTTTCAGTCATCAACAGTTAAGTGTCGGTTTTGACGGGCTCAGTTGAGGGGTAAGGCTTTGTGTCATGCAGTCATCAAGCGTACGCGATTGGACCTTCGGCTCCGAAAGCCTACATTGATGATGTTTCATTGAATGGTTCACACGCTTACACTTGTTCACGGCCCAGCATTCAAATCTGCAGCAGTTTGCGGAAGGGTTACACTTCCGTGACGTTGAACGATTCTCTTCAGTCGTCGCTGGTCCCGTTCTTGCAGGATCTATTTCCGGCCGCAGCGATGTCGAAAAACTGATGTTTTACCGGATTCCTGTAGTTCACGGTACACTCGTGAAATCGTCGTATGGCCGGCCGGGGTGGCCGAGCGGTTCTAGGCGCTACAGTCAGGAACCGCGCGATCGCTACGGTCGCAGGTACTAATCTTGCCTCGGGCATGAATGTGTGTGATGTCCTTATGTTAGTTAGGTTTAAGTAGTTCTAAGTTCTAGGGGACTGATGACCTCAGAAGTTATGTCTCATAGTGCTCAGAGCCAGTTGAACCATTTGAAATCGTCGTACGGGAAAATCCCTTCATCGATACCTCGGAGATGCTGTGTCCGATCGCTCGTGCTCCGTCTACCACACCACGTTCAAACTCACTTAAATCTTGATAACGTAAAATTGTAGCAGCAGTAACCAATCTAACAACTGCGCTAGACACTTGTTGTCTTATATAGGCGTTGCCGACCGCAACGCCGTTTTCTGCCTGTTTACGTGTATCTGTGTTAGAATACTATGCATATACCAGTTTCTTTGGCGCTTCAGTGTATTTTCTCTATGGCTCTTCGAAGACTAACGGTATTCGCAGTTAACACTAAAGATATACCAAGCTAAAAATCTCCCAATATCGTTCTTGGCCCAATAACTCTGAGATTTAGTATCTTAAGTTCTAACCCCTTTTCTTTCAGATAACGTAATTCGTACATTTTTTAAAGTTTGAATATTATGGTTGACATATTGCGAATTGAATCCCCTTCAAGTTAATGAGCCTTTGACGTTCATTCGTTTCCAGTAGTTCTGGTCGCAGTTTGTTGTCATGTTTTAGTGTCACTGAACATTTATCATGTTACTAAGGACATATTATTTTCAGCTTATTGTCAGACTTTGTGTAGTTATCATCGCATCGAGTAAATTCGTTGCAGAATTCGTCTCCTGTGTGTGATTCAGTCTGATCGTCACTTATAGCTCACACAGTTAACAAAACCGCCGTAGAGTGACATAACAGCATCATAATTTTTTTTGGTGTATGGGGGGGGGGGGGTATTACGTCACATTTGGTATAATTCTCTGCCAATGATGTACAGGAGTTGGGCAAAAATATGGAAACACCGCAAGAAATGCCTCTCGAATATAAATCCAGATGCTAACTGAACCAAAAAAGAAATGTTCAAATGAGTGTGAAATCTTATGGGACTTAAGTGCTAAGGTCATCAGTCCCTAAGCTTACACACTACTTAACCTAAATTATCCTAAGGACGAACACACACACCCATGCCCGAGGGAGGACTCGAACCTCCGCAGGGATCAGCCGCACAGTACATGACTGCAGCGCCTAAGACTGATCGGCTAATCCCACGCGGCTATAAATGACCCCTCAAGTTTAACTGTTGTATTTGATCACTAACGGAACCTGTGCAATCTCCGGAATTTTTGCAATCATCAACCGTGGGAAGAACAGTGTCCTGTCTAGGTGTGAGTTAATTATGTCAGGGCTAAGACAATTCGAACGTGGGCAAATTGTTGGTGGTCATACGCCGTGTGCTTCCGTAACCATGATAGCCGACGTGCTGGGTGTTTTGAGATTCATTGTGTCTAAGATTTATATGGCATACAGCGAAAGCAGAAGAACATCATCCGCTAGTTCTAAGTGCAGACAAAAGTGTGTGTTGAGTGATGATTGCGGACAGTCATGCAAGAGGATCGTAACGAAAAATAAGTGGACAGCAGCTGCAAAAAGCATTCCAGAACTGAATGTCGCAATCTCGAACGTTGTCAGCAACAAAAAACAGTCGAAGGGGGCTCCGTAATCAGTGTACTGCGGGGCGAGCTGGGAGTCCAAAACCACTCATCTGTGATGCAAATGCCCGTTATGGGAAGACATGATTCGAAGCCATGAAACCTGGACTTTGGGCCAATGGAAGAATGTCATTTGGTCGGATGAGTCATGTTGCACACTTTCTCCAAATTCTGTCCGTGTTAACGTAGCAAACGTGAAATACTGTGGTGGTTCGGTGATCATCTTGGCAGCCATATCGCGGCATTCCATAGACCCGTTAGTTGCTCGACAGTGTCGCAATACTGGCAACGATTATGTGAACCGTATCGCAGGTCAGGCCAAGCCAGAGCTTCTTCGTGTGTACTTCAGAAAAATACATACAGCTCGGTGATTATATCTGCATAATAACTCTTCAGCACCAGAGTATACAATATAATGCCACGCATAAAAAAAGACACTTGAAGCAATGCTATATTTTAGAAGTTGACTCTAGCATCCCGAAAAGTAGGACTGTTTTAAAAAATTAACATTCAGTACGATTTTCAATATTCAATAATTTCAATGTACAGTCGCAATCGCAGCTGTAGGTGTGGTACAGTTTCATTCTTCTTATTCCTGCGGGCGTCCGTCGACCTGACGAATGTTCAATATGGGTACGTGAAATTCTCGCACCGCACGAAGAACAGCCTTCAGAGTCGCCAAATTTCAGTGATGTGCATGCAATAAAACAAGAACAAAAAGTTGTTTTAAGTTTTCCATTACATGACTGTCACTGTGAAAAATCATTAACTTGACTATAAAAAAGTACGATACATCGTATTTTACCACATTTCGTGTAGGCAGCTAAGTACTTTGTGGTACAATACAAATTCGATGCCACTGTGTTACGGTCATTCCTGTCTTGATCCTCCCGATGCAGATGCTGACAGTATGTGTGGGTTCTTTTTTAGTGTATGATACCTGGTGCGCGTCGACAAGGGGGCAAAAGTAAGATGACGCAGGAACGGGAGCTGTAGCGGCAGGGGCAGCTACCCTGCAGGGCGACAGCGGGCCACAGCGGCGGCGAATAAACTAATTTAGGGGCGAGTTTCTCATTTACATAGAAATTTATTGCCTTCATACGAGCGAGACGGGGCAGGGCGGAGGCGGCGCTGGAGGCGGAGGTCGCAGCGTGGCGTCGTAAAACGGGTGCTGGCGCGCACGCACGGCGCTGCAGCACACACGCGCCCACCTCACGCATGTGCGTGTGCCCCTCGGGACAGGGAGCCTTGTGGCGGGGGATCTAACCTAGGCCGCCTGTTGTGCTCTTCGACGAGCCTACAAACAGCCGCAACACGAACCCGTTCTGACAACTTTCGCTCGCAGTATTAAGAGAAATTGTAAAGGAAATCAAGCCCAGTTTCAAAGACCTATTTCACTGTGCTGATCTAGGACAGCTGAAAGAGGTATATATGTATCTACGGGTCGGTTGAATATTAACAAATCATATTATTTAATGAGCTTAATTACGACCGAAAATGGGTGGGACAAAGGCACGGTTGGACATAAAAGCAGGCGTTGGTCAAAACTATAGGTTGCACAGTTGTATTTGAACACGAAAGGTACCTGTAAAATGTCCTCAATACATTAGAAGTGTCCGTCGTGGCCAGGTCAGTAGCGTTCTGTGTAGTTGTGAGTGAAGTATGTCGCGGCTAAGTAGATTTCGGCAAAGTGTTGTGCTTCAGCACCGAAGGCAGTCCAGGGGATTAGTGTTTTAAGAAACAGCGTATTGCAGATTTACACCACACATATGGTAAGCGGAAAAATATCCGCTAAGTCACAACACGGGAGGAAGTGTGTGTGGAATTGTCGTGACAGACGAACATTGAAGTGGATGAAACCTTCCCGTCTCCTCTATATCTCTTTTGTTTCGCAAGCTTCCCTTCTACAATAACCTATGAAACCTTCCCTTAGGACTTCTATCTCTTGACTAATAAAAACAAATGAAGTCTTTCCTTTGAAATTAATTCTCTTTCTCAATCTTCACATACAAATTTAAATGATGCTTATTAAAAGTGTTTTTCTGATTATTTCGACGAAACATAGAATGTGTCGTCCTTGAGGCCCTCAGTCGTTACATGCAATAACCCAAAACTGTTCCTTACCTTTTTTACTGTTACTGGATCGCCATATGACTGCTACATCGAACTGTGACATGAATATACTTACTCTGGTTTGCTATACTCTATTAACTGCTGGTGGGCTGTCATAATAAGTGGCTGTATTTATTACCAAAGGTGACGTTATTCTTTAACAGCAAAGCTGACGTTATTCTTTAATTAATTATACTGAAGTTACTTAATTCATAATTAAACTTTTTCTTGACAACGATAAAATTTTGCAAAGTTTTACGTTGATGGTTTTGGGATGGATTATAATCAGTAATGCAGTATTGCTGGCAAAAATGAATTATATTTTGAATGAAATTATTTTACAAACTAACTTTTTAAAATAATATTACAACCAGCATCACGCAAACATACCTCCTGTGGCCTTGAGTTTGTAAAAAAAATAATTCAACAATATTAGTTCCTCTTATGATAATAGTTAGCTGATGTGTCTGTACATCCGTTTATAATCTCTTGTAAATCGTAGCTGGTGGCTGGCAGGCACACTGCTCCTCTCAACCTCTCGCTTCAGACCTGCTACCGACTCATTTCACATCTCGCTTACTACTGACTTCCAACGAACGCTAAAGTGCGGTTTCTCCCGCCAACAATGCTTTCTGGTGCAGACATTCCCTACTACCACAATTATTTCCAACATGACAAATATTAATTATTCTTACTTAATCCTATTAATAAAATATAAACATGTTTAGTAAATTGCGGTTTGACAATAGATAATAGAAATATACACGTCTTACAAGGATTCTGATGAAAAACAACGTTAGCTGCAAAAGCAGTGGCAGAACTGGAAGCCTCACACGCGATGCCTCTCAGGAGCAAAATAACACGAAGGGTGCCTAAATAATAAGTGCACTAAAGATCGAGCTGGAATACCAGAACCATATATCCTTGATGCAAATGCCCATAACAATAACACGTACTGCCACAGCCATGAAACCTCGATTGGAAAAGGAAATAACTTCGTCGGATATTTTCTAACTTCTTGCTGAATTGCGTCCGAAAACTGAAACTTAGTGGAGGCTCGTTGATCATTCGGCAACCATGATCCGGTATTCTACTTGTTTCGTGGTTACTCTGCAAGATCACATTACTGCCAAGCATCATGTGACCATGAGCTGATCATGTCCATCCTATGGCACAATGTTCTTCCACAATGGTGAGGCTATGTTCAAAGACGACAGGAACCCTGTACACACAGCCCACATCGTTCACTACAGGCTTTGTGAGCAGGAAGGTGTACTGTCGCACCTGCTCTGGCCACTAGGCCAATGCCAATATTGGAGTTGCCATATTCTATTCACCCCTCTACTCACACTATCTCGAAATATTTTGTTTGTTTATTACATTAAATCCTATTCCTATAATTTAAATATAGGCTCTATTCCACGCCTCCCCCCCCCCCCCCCCGATCAACCGTAGACCTTGTCGTTGGTGGGGAGACTTGCGTGCCTCAGCGATACAGATAGCCGTACCGTAGATGCAACCACAACGGAGGGCTATCTGTTGAGAGGCCAGACAAAGGTGTGGTTGTTGAAGAGGCAGCAGCCTTTTCAGTAGTAGAAGGTGTTCACAGATGTGAAAATTACCGAGTTATCGGTTTAATAAGTCACGGCTGCAAAATACTAACGCGAAATCTTTACAGACGAATGGAAAAACTGGTAGAAGCCGACCTCGGGGAAGATTAGTTTGATTGGAACACGTTAGGCGATACTGACGCTACGACTTATCTTAGAAGGTAGAATAATAAAAGGCAATTCTACGTTTCTAGCATTTGTAAATTTAGAGAAAGCTTTTGACAATGTTCATTGAAATACTCTCTTTCAAATTCTGAGTGAGGCAGGGGTAAAATACAGGGAACAAAAAGCCATTTACAATATGTACAGAAACCAGATGGCAGTTATAAGAGTCGAGGGACATAAAAGAGAAGGAGTGTTTGGGAAGGGAGTGAGACGGGGTTGTAGCCTCTCCCCGATGTTATTTAATCTGTATATTGAGCAAGCAATATACGAAGGAAAAGAAAAATTCGGAGTAGGTATTAAAATCCATGGAGAAGAAATAAAAGCTTTGAGGTTTGACGATGACATTGTAATTGTGTCAGAGACAGAAAAGGACTTGGAAAAGCAGTTGAACGAAATGGATAGTGTGGTGTCACCGCCAGACACCACACTTGCTAGGTGGTAGCTTTAAATCGGCCGCGGTCCATTAGTACATGTCGGACCCGCGTGTCGCCACTGTCAGTGATCGCAGACCGAGCGCCACCACACGGCAGGTCTTGAGAGACGTACGAACACTCGCCCCTGTTGTACGACGACTTTGCTAGCGACTACACTGACGAAGCCTTTCTCTCATTTGCCAACAGACAGTTAGAACAGCCTTCAGCTAAGTCCATGGCTACGACCTAGCAAGGCGCCATTAACCATATCTAGAGAGTCTCACTTGTATCATCAAGAATGCTGTATACAAATGATGGATTAAAGTTAAGTATTACAGCAGCTACGTACTTTTCTTTATAGCATTCATTACGTATCCTGTTTCAGACCTCACGCCAGCCGGCGTGTGTAACGCGTGCATTTCGGCTACTTCCGAGTGGCGTGGCTGTCTTGATACGCCACAACAGATAGTGTCTTGAAAGGAGAATATAAGATGAACATCAACAAAAGGTAAACGAGGATAATGGACGGTCGAATTAAGCCGGGTGATGCTGAGGCAATTAGATTAGGAAATGAGACACTTAAAGTAGTAAAGGAGTTTTGCTATTCAGGGAGCAAAATAACTGATGATGGTCGAAGTAGGGATGATATAAAATGTAATGCGAAGGAAATGGTTTTACGAAGAAGAGAAATGTGTTAACATCGAGTATAGATTTAAGTATTAGGAAGTCGTTTCTGAGAGTATTGTATGGAGTGTAGCCATGTATGGAAGTGAAAAATGGACCATAAATATTTCGGACAAGAAGAGAATAGAAGCTTTCAAAATGTGGTGCTACAGATGAATGCTGAAGATTAGGTGGATAGATAACATAACTAATGAGGAGATATTGATTAGAATTGGGGAGAAGAGGAGTTTGTGGCACAACCTGACTAGAAGAAGGGATCGGTTGGCAGGACATGTTCTGAGGCATCAAGGGATCACCAGTTTAGTATTGGAGGGCAACGTGGAGGGTAAAATGGTAGAGGGAGACCAAGAGGTGAATACACTAAGCAGATTCAGAAGAATGTCGGCTGCAGTAGGTACTGGCAGATGAAGAAGCTAGCACAGGATAGAGTAGCATGAAGAGCTGCATCAAACCAGTCTAAGGACTGAAGACCACAACTACAACAAGGCTCTATTCATCCCTAAACAATTTGTAACTAACAAAAGCATACACATGTAAAAAAAATTTTGCGTTACCTTGGTTCCGAGTGGTTCGGAACCTGTAGAGAAAACTGGAATAGAGATCAACATAAACATTGTGGTGTCACCGCCAGACACCACACTTGCGAGGTGGTAGCTTTAAATCGGCCGCGGTCCATTAGTACATGTCGGACCCGCGTGTCGCCACTGTCAGTAATTGCAGACCGTGCGCCACCACACGGCAGGTCTAGAGAGACGTACTAGGACTCGCCCCAGTTGTACGACGACGTTGCTAGCGACTACACTGACGAAGCCTTTCTCTCATTTGCCGAGAGATAGTTAGAATAGCCTTCAGCTAAGTCCATGGCTGCGACCTAGCAAGGCGCCATTAACCATATCTAGAGAGAGTCTCACTTGTATCATCAAGAATGCTGAATACAAATGATGGATTAAAGTTAAGTATTAAAGAAGCTACGTAGTTTTCTTTATAGCATTCATTACGTATCCTGTTTCAGACCTCAGCAAGCCTGCTTGAATTTAACGCGTGCATTTCGGCTACTTCCGAGTGGCGTGGCTGTCTTGCTACGCCACAACAAACATCATTTCCGCCCTTTTTATTGCTCATGAAAACCACACATTGCATGTTGTACCACCATACAGCGGGACCTTCAGAGGTGGTGGTGAAGATTGCTACACACACATGTACCTCTAATACCCAATAGCACGTCCTCTTGCATTAATGTATGCTTGTATTCATCGTGACATACTATCCACAAGTTCATCAAGGCAATGTAGGTCCAGATTGTCCTACGCCTCAACGGCGATTCGGCGTAGATCCCTCAGAGTGGTTAGTCGGTCACGTCGTCCTTAAACAGCACTTTCCAATCGATCCCATCCGTGTTCGATAGGGATCATGCCTGGAGGACATGCTGGCCACCCTAGTCGAGAAATGTCATTATCCTGAAGAACGTCATTCACAAGATGTGCACGGTGTGGACGCGAATTGTAATTCATGAAAGGAATACTTCTCTAATATGCTGCCGATATGGTGGCACTATCGGTACAACCGTTACGGCGCCTTCCATGACCACAAGCGGCGTACGCCTGCCCCACATAATGACACCCTAAAACAGCAGGAAACCTCCACATTGGTGCACTCGCTGGACTGTGTGTCTAAGGCGTTCAGCCTGACCAGGTTGCCGCCAAACACGTCTCCGACGATTGTCTGGTTGAAAGCATATGCGACACTCATCGGTGAAAAGAACGAGATGCCAATTCTAAGTGGTCCATTCGGCATGTTGTTGGGTCCATCTGTACCGCGCTGCACAGTGTCGTTGTTGCAGAGATGGACCTCGTCATGGGTGTCTGGAGTGAAGTTGCGCATCATGCAGCCTATTGCGCACAATTTGAGTCATGCGGCTGCACGAAAGGTATTATTCAATATGGTGGCGTTGCTGTCAGAGCTACTCCGAGCTATAATGCGGAGGTAGCGGTAATCCGCTGAAGTAGTAGCCCTTTTGCGACCTGAGCGACGCATGTCATCGACAGTCCCTGTGTCTCTGTATCTCCTCCACGTCCGAACAACATCGCTTTGGTTCACTCCGAGACGCCTGGAGACTTACTTTGTTGAGAGCCCTTCCTGGCCCGTAGTATTGACTGTCTAGGCATGGTTGAACTACAGACAAAACGAACCGTGTCCTTCCTTCCTGGTAGAATGAGTGGAACTAATCGGCTGTCGGACCCCCTCCGTCTAACAGGCGCGGCTCAAACATGATTGTTTACATCTTTGGGCGGGTTTAGTGACATCTCTGAATAATGAAAGGGACTGTGTCTATGATACAATTTCCACAGTCAACTTCGATCTTCATGAGTTCGGAAATCAGGGTGATGCAAAACTTTTTTTGATGTATGTATTATCTCAATTTCTATACATCGCAAGTAATTGTACCATATTCATTAACGCATGCAACAAAATACTAATTACTATTGGTTTTAATTAAATCCATCGTTAATATAATTCACACTAATATTATAAATGAGAAAGTAACTCTGTCTGTTATGCTTTTGCGACTAAACCGCGGAACCGATTTCGATGAAAATTTCGTGTGGCGATAACTTGAACGCTGAGGAGCAACACAAGCTACTTTCGATGGTATGTAGTACACGATATTTGTTGATTTGACGATTATAACGTGATATATGGAACAATAATTACCCTTTCAACATACTCTTTACTCTTAGATAAGTTAAGTTAATCGTGTTTGTGTACATCCTTCTATTGTTTGATAAGTTCTATACGACACATTTCAGCGAAATGAATGCAAAAGCTATCCTCAAAGCGTTTCATTCATAGTAATAAGCCCGCCCCATTTTAGTCGCTAAGTGACGCGCGTCTCTCGTAGCTTCTGAGACTATTGAAGTCTCACAGCAACGACGGAGTTTAAATGCTGTATGAGAAACAGAGAGACGTGGGGCGTTTACACGTGGATCGTGGGAGGCTTTTAGTGAGCCGGTTTTTGATTATGATACACGATTGGAGCCCCGGGTAAAAGGCCGAAGCGTGAGGGCAGCTAACATTAATACACTTACAAAATTTTATATAATTTGCTCTACATTGAAGTATAAATAATTCATTTTCTTTTCTTCGTCAGATTAACGTTGTTTGACAATTTGTGAAAGTTAACGTTTCCCTTCAGTACCACAATATTATCTAGCTTCAACAACTTACGGTATTTTGGTCAGCGGGTTTGATTCCAAGCCGCGTCGGATTTTCTCTGCTTAGTACGGGTGCTTGTGTTGTCACCATTTCATCATTATCGACGTGCAAGTCGCCGAAGTGGTGTTAAATTAAAAGACGTGCATCAACTAGCTGAATAGCCCGAATATACTGCCTGGCCAATAAAGACATGCGCACATTTCAGTTCGTTTGCTGATATGCGAGCGCAGCAAGTCTACTCGTAAAATCTACGTCTACTACTATTAACGCAGCATCAGTTCCTGTCTGTCACATTCCACAGTGCACTCCGTAGACATACGTTGCCGGTCCCTTGGGCACTGCAGGGGTCGTTGTGGTGGCACCTGCCCTCCATCTTATCTGTTGGCTCCTTGGTCGCAGGGAACAGTTCCCCTGGTCCAAGGGAGCATTGTTGCTGCTAGTGGCGGCCCACGTCACCCCAGTTCTGAATACTTGGGCAGAGTTACACGGTCCACGGTCCACGGATGCGTTCCTTGGCGTTGTCACGATTGCCGTGCGTGCAGGGTTCGCCGTTCCTCTACCAAAATTGTTGACCTCAGTTGTCTTCACTGCGTTGCGTCTCGATTTTCTATCGCAACATTCGGTAGCCCACCACACGGGGCGTAACTTGGCCCTGACTAACATTAACCTATTCCTTTCACAAATCACTTACCTCACCAAAAATCTTCGTTACTCTAACTACTGCAATACAGCGAGAAACACTAGTGCCAGATAAATAAAAGATTCAAACTACTGATGGCACTAACTACTTATAGGCATAGTTAGCAACTGAAAGATTTTGATAGAGAACAAAGAATGTATTTACCTTAATAGTGTTCACAAGTCATAATATATATAGCAGTTCATGACATCCAGTCTTACAAATTTCAAAACTCCGCCATTTCTCTCCCCACATCCACCTCGGCTGGCGGCTCACCTCCAACTGCGCAACGATACGCGCCGTTAACAGCCAACTGCCCAACACTACAATTGCAGACAACTATGCAAGCTAGCCACAGACTGCACACAGCACAGCCAGTGATTTTCATACAGAGCGCTACGTGGCGTTACCAGTAAGAAAACCTAAACAGCCTACTTACACATGCGTTATCCAACCCCTTTCTTGAAACAGTGTTGGCAGTATCGTACAGATTCTGCCATTCTGTGCCTTTCTCACAATAGGCACATTCAGAAAAAAAAATCACATTCAGACATTTGTCTTCGACCAGTAAGATGCCATCGGGCGACATAAGACCCGTGACCAGTCAAGAAATGTGTCATGCCTCTTCTGGGACTGCAGTGGCTCGTTTGGTTGAAAATCTTACGTGTACCTCGCTCTTTGGGCATCATACCATAATTTCTCCCACAGGTGGAGCACCTGCCAGTGAATGTGTGGTTTGCTTGTTACACGTATGTTGATGTTGTTCTTTCATCAGCCAGTACAACTCTGCTTTTTTCGTATACCTTCAAATGTGAATCATAGATATTTTATTTCCTTAGTTAAGAGTGCCGGAAAAATTATTATAATGTATATTTGTATGTCCATCTCAACAGTTAATTGATACATTGATCGATTCTTTCTTTTGATATAATTTCGAACCTGCATCTTCGCCATTCCTTTTAAAGATTTAATTTTGACGTGCCTTACGACTAAATCGCCATGCGTCGTTGTTATAAGTACCAGTGAATATTACATAGTGAATATTACATTTGTTCACATTACACACTGTAACCACACTAAAAGTTAGCTGCACCCGTTAGAGATATGCAGGATGTCACATTTATCTTACAATGTTTTCTTAGTTACAATATGGGCACATGAAGTGCTTTTATACCATATCACGTGTGCAGTAAAGACAGTCGGTGATTAAAAACTGCATCATCATTACCCTTATTTTATTGAGGATGAAGGCAGGCGTAATACCACTCAGGGAGCTTTACAGAGGACAATACCCTGGCAAAAACCTATCTTTCTGACGGATGCTTACCGTCATGTTGGCGGTCCAGCAAACGGGAACACTATTGCAATTACTGATAACTTTATTGAATTTATATCTTGTCATCGTTGGAGCACGTTATACTCACACACTCTCGTACGAAGATGTTTGACTTACTGGCATTCGTTTTCCTTGTGTTCTCATCTGTTTACTGTCAACTCCAGCAGGTGGACAAGTTACACACCCCTCGTACCTGCGTTGCAAGATAATACGGGACAATGACAAGTTTTACTTACATTTCTTATAACGTTATGTTTGTATGAATAGTGTGCTGTGATACGGTTTTGACCAGGCCTGAAGACAAGAAGTAGATTACTGAACAAGGTAAGGTAATTCTTAGAAACACGTACTGCTGTTCTAATATTCGTCACAAACGGAGTTGCAAGATAAGCACTTGTGCAGATTAATGTCCCTTTTTGTTTCTCTTCTCAACAAAAAGGTTTTGAGTGGTCAACATAAAAGACAAACTGTGGCGTCGGCGTCTACTTAGAGTTGACACGACTCAGTGGTGATGGTTGTCCCAGTCGATATGACGTGGGACGACGTCCGTCGCCCACGGCAACGCCACCCCCTCCTCGCGTGGTTGGGTCATAATTCAGATACCGTCTTTCGTGATTAATGTCGATGTTTCGATAGAGTAGCGTCTCAGAATGTGTAAGCCGCTCTTTCTTCTTCACTGACAAACGCAGAAATTGCATCACTCGATGACGCAATGACTCCCATGACCTGAAATGAAGACCACCAGTTTTCTTTTGTTGTGAGTCCAGGACAGACTTCCAGCTTGCGCGAAATGACAAACTATAGTTCTTCTTTTTATTATACCCGGTTAGATAATGAAACTTGAATATTAATAATATAAAGTCTTATCACCCAAGTCGTGGCCACATTATGGAGTCTTAGGATGTTGAGTTAACAAATTGTTATTCCGTCGTCAAGGGGTCGCTACGTCGCGTGTTGAATAACTACAAGACGTAATTCCAGAGATAACATATACTTAAGCAATATTCAGAATGCGTCGTAATCTAGGGAAAAATCGATGACTATTCACTGTTAAATAACCATGAATTCACTTTTCAATTCATAATAAATCGGTAAGCGGATCTAAATCCCCTATTCAGTCACTCGTTGACCACGATGGCACCGAAACAGAGGACGACCGAAGAAAGGCAGAAATACTGAATTCAGTGTTCCGAAACTGTTTCACTGCGGAAAATCGTAACACGGTCCCTGACTTCAGCCGTCGTACGGACGCCAAAATGGAAAATATTGAAATAAACGATATCGGAATTGAAAAACAACTGCTATCACTTAGTAGCGGAAAAGCATCCGGACCAGACGAGATACCCTTAAGATTCTACAGTGATTATGCTAAAGAACTTGCCCCCTTTCTATCAGCAATTTATCGTAGATCGCTGGAAGAACGTAAAGTACCTAGCGACTGGAAGAAAGCGCAAGTCGTTCCCATTTTCAAGAAGGGTCATAAATCAGATGCGAATAATTATAGGCCTATTTCGCTTACGTCAATCTGTTGTAGAATAATGGAACATGTTTTGTGTTCTCGTATTATGACGTTCTTAGATAATACAAATTTCCTTCATCATAGCCAACATGGATTCCGCAAACAGAGATCATGTGAAACTCAGCTCGCCCTATTTGCCCAAGAAATTCACAGTGCCGTAGACACTGGCGAGCAGATTGATGCCGTATTCCTGGACTTCAGGAAGGCATTTGATACGGTTCCGCACTTACGTTTAGTGAAAAAAATACGAGCTTACGGAATATCGGACCAGGTTTGTGATTGGATTCAGGATTTCCTAGAAGAAAGAACACAACATGTCATGCTTAACGGTTCAAAATCTGCAGATGTAGAGGTAATTTCGGGAGTACCGCAAGGAAGCGTGATAGGACCTTTATTGTTTACAATATACATAAATGACTTAGTTGACAACATCGGTAGCTCCGTGAGGCTATTTGCAGATGACACGGTTGTCTACAAGAAAGTAGCAACATCAGAAGACTCGTACGTACTCCAGGAAGACCTGCAGAGGATTAATGCATGGTGCGACAGCTGGCAGCTTTCCCTAAACGTAGATAAATGTAATATAATGCGCATACATAGGGGCAGAAATCCATTCCAGTACGATTATGCCATAGGTGGTAAATCATTGGAAGCGGTAACGACCGTAAAATACTTAGGAGTTACTATCCGGAGCGATCTGAAGTGGAATGATCACATAAAACAAATAGTGGGAAAAGCAGGCGCCAGGTTGAGATTCATAGGAAGAATTCTAAGAAAATGTGACTCATCGACGAAAGAAGTAGCTTACAAAACGCTTGTTCGTCCGATTCTTGAGTATTGCTCATCAGTATGGGACCCTTACCAGGTTGGATTAATAGAAGAGATAGACATGATCCAGCGAAAAGCAGCGCGATTCGTCATGGGGACATTTAGTCAGCGCGAGAGCGTTACGGAGATGCTGAACAAGCTCCAGTGGCGGACACTTCAAGAAAGGCGTTACGCAATACGGAGAGGTTTATTATCGAAATTACGAGAGAGCACATTCCGGGAAGAGATGGGCAACATATTACTACCGCCCACATATATCTCGCGTAATGATCACAACGAAAAGATCCGAGAAATTAGAGCAAATACGGAGACTTACAAGCAGTCGTTCTTCCCACGCACAATTCGTGAATGGAACAGGGAAGGGGGGATCAGATAGTGGTACAATAAGTACCCTCCGCCACACACCGTAAGGTGGCTCGCGGAGTATAGATGTAGATATTCTAATAGTCAATTAATTGTCACTAATACACATGATAATCTCTATTTAATTATGTAGGTGACACGAAGAATTAAAGTTTGAATTCAGATTTATTGTTCCTTGTAAATAATTGTCCCTACGCTGAGTACGCACACCGATTTCTCACTCGGGGAATTGCTTCCGTTTGCACCAGTTCAAATGGTTCAAATGGCTCTGAGCACTATGGGACTCAACTGCTGTGGTCATAAGTCCCCTAGAACTTAGAACTACTTAAACCTAACTAACCTAAGGACATCACACACATCCAGGGTTCGAACCTGCGACCGTAGCGGTCGTGCGGTTCCAGACTGTAGCGCCTTTAACCGCTCGGCCACTCCGGCCGGCTTGCACCAGTAATCCTGTCGTTGACGACAACGTCTGACAACTCGGCGCAGTTGTATATTCTTCGTGTTTATGTTTGTCTGTTGCCTACTCGAGACTAATAATCGTTTTTCTGTGGGCGATCTCTCTTTTTCAGTGTCCCTGAATGTTCGTGCTCATTGAGTATCACGAAGGCTAAGTACCATCACAAATCTCACACGATTTAATTTCATCGCGAATCTCCGTATCCCGTTATCTTGCAAACGGTAAAAATGACTTTGCTTTACTATGAATTCTGAATAATACTTCAGTCTATATCGCAAAACTTCCAAACTTCCGATTTGCTTAAAACAATCTAGTAGCGATTACAGGCATGCTACTATCACAATAGTACTAGAGAGTGACTAGATAGCAACTGAAGCTAATATTTCCATTTCCGAGTTACACTGTAGCCACATTCAATGCGGCTACAACTCTCTTGTATGGTAAATGTTATCTTTGGCCAATTTACCATCTGGGCTTTAACCTTCGTTAATAATTATTTTGCAGTTCTTTCTTTGAAGTTTTTGTTGCGTGTCCTATCATGTTCTTCCATTCAGTCTGTATTTCATGATAAGCTTTATTATTCACATGACATTGCTGATGATCAAATTATCATAAGTGTAAATATTGTCGTCAGTAGCTCCCTTCACTGTCAGGATGACTAATTTTCCTACTTCTTTTACAACAAAGGGTTGTTTTTTAGGGTTTCTGTAATTGGGATGTTATTACACCCATATATCCACATCTACAATCTGCAAACCACCTTATGGTGGGTGGTGGAGAGTAATTTGTGTCACCCACTAATTCCCCGCTTTGATGCTCCTCTTGGGAGTTATACGAAGGAAAATGTTACTACATCTCCGTACGATCTTTAATCTCTGTAATCTTGCCTTTATGGTCTTATCGCTGAGTTTACTTAGAAAGTAGCACTGACTCTCCTCGGAACGTGTGATTTCGGAATTTTAACAGTAAATACAAACTCATACACAATCCCACTCTTGTATCGTCTGCCACTGACGATGGATGAGCATCTGTGTGACGCTTCCGCGCTTACTAAACAAACATGTGACGTAACGCGCCGCTCATCTTAGGATCTTCTCAATTTCATCTGTCAACTACATACGGCAATAATACCACACCGGCGAGTAGTATTCAGGTACAGGGTTCCGTTAAGTTTTTTCATTCGTGGAGTGGCCAACACTTCCTGAGGCTACAGCCAATGAATTTGGCATTTACCTTTCCTACGATCAGTTTAAGTTTTGTCGTTCCACTTTAAATCGTTCCGTACACGAACTCCCAGGTACATAAGAAATGTAACTACTTACAGTTTTCGACAGTCGAGTAATCACACAATAATCTGCGTTTCTTCCCAGTTTTGCGCAATACGTTACATATTTTTTATGATGACAGCGAACTGCCTATTCCTTCGCCGTCGCCTTTTCAGGTCTACCCGCATTTCGGTACAAGTTTTCAAGACTTGCGGCTTCACTCCATAGATCATCGTTCACGAAGAGCTTCATTGGTCTTCCGGCAGATCAGTTACATGAATTGTGAACAGCAGTGCTTCACTAAACCCCACTGGGGTGCGCCCAGAGTTAGTTTCACGCGTAAAGATTCCTCCCCGTTGTAACGGGACATCCTCCTGTAGAATTACATTTCCTCGACAGTAGTTGTCGCAAACTGTATTGTTTTTCGAATGTTGGACCCGTCATTATGATCTCAGCTCCTTTTCTGAAAACTTCCATATAATTTTGTACACAATATCTTATATTTTAAAAAAAAATTATAAAAAGGAAATAGTGTACATTAAAATTTATTTTTTTAGAAACATTTGAAACAACTAATTATTTGTCACTCTAAAAATTTATGTTTTTAATTGAGCAATACAGTACCGTTTACTAGGTTTATTTCGTGATACATTTATGAAATAAAAATCGAAATTAATACAATGCCATTTGTCAAGAAAAACTGTAAACCGTGTAATCATGGCTCTGATGTTTGTATTGGGCAAACAATATAATTTCGGCTTTGTTAATGTGAAAATTCAAAAGACTGTATGATATTCTGAAATGTGAGAAAATATATTAAGGTAACAACAAAAATTCTGCAACCACATTCTTCATATTTATTTAGATCAGTTCAACCATAAAGATCTAAGGTGTGAGAATTCAGCTTGAAGAATCAGACCCCTAGACCAGAAGAACTGGAGCCAACTCTCCACGAAAAGCTACGTAAACTAGAAAGTTTATTGTAATCTTCGCTCCTCTCAAATTTTACTAAAAGACTCTGCTTTTTGTGGACAATAGCTAGAATTAGGAAGAAGGGGGGAGATTACACCGTGAAGAATGACACACAAGTGATTTGTTAGCTAGGAACTCTAATACCAATTGACTTTGCCTATAGCGACTATAATGGCCTTACGGAGAGGAAGAGTCCAGAAGTTTCTCCAGGTACGCCATTCTCCTGTCTCCAGGCAACTTTATATGTAACACTTTACTTATGGACAAATTTCTGAAAAATATTTACACAAAATTAAATGTTCCTTATAACTCTATTCACCATCCTGGATGCGGCACCTCTTGATTAATCAGCCTCCGTGATTTATTAGTATCTGATATGGATCTGCAAGTGTACTTAATTCACGAATGATACTTGTCAAAATAATTACTTTGTGCGAGACAATCAGTAATTTACATTATCCTGGTTTCTAAAATGTGATCTTAATTAATCCATAAGACAGAAAGAATGTCAAATAGCTACTTATTAAGACGAATGCCGGTATGGTTGATTTGAAAGGGGTGGGTAGATATCCTTCACCGTCCTTGCTATATCCGAACGTGTAGTCTTCCTGTAATGACCTAACCTTCGACGGATCGTTAGACCCTAATGTTCTTCCTTCTTTCTTGGAGTTTACATCACTCAAGGTTTTTCAGCGATCAGCAGAAAAAAAACAATGAAGAGTGTCACACATTTTTTTGGCAATCGAGCGAGTACACCTGACTCGATCCGATGTGTAAAGCACACACATGAGCAGTATTCCACTGGAGGATGTGTAAGTGTTTTAATAACTATGTCTTCTGTAGACGAACAAGCTGCAATGTCTCGAAGCCTTTTATTTATTACATCTACAACGTAGGTTACATGGTCGTCCTTTTTTTATTCCCATGCGTTTGTGTAATACTATATGTGGTGTCACCGCCAGACACCACACTTGCTAGGTGCTAGCTTTCAATCGGCCGCGGTCCATTAGTACATGTCGGACCCGCGTGTCGCCACTGTCAGTGATAGCAGACCGAGCGCCACCACACGGCAGGTCTCGAGATACGTACCAGCACTCCCCCAGTTGTACAGCCGACGTTGCTAGCCATGGTTCACTGAGAATTACGCTCTCATTTGCCGACACGATAGTTAGCATAGCCTTCAGCTACATTTGCTACGACCTAGCAATGCGCCGTATTCAATTGCTGTAATACTTCTGTATCATCAAGAGCAATTGCATGGGGGCTTAATAATATGAAATGCAAATACTTTTTTAATTTCCTGTCGCTGTATGTCCGATTACGCAAGTCTCGTAAACGGCTGGCCCTGACAACTAATTGTTACGCTATCTGACTGCATAGAATGACAACAAAGAATGAAATGAAAATTTTCGTTAACACAATTAATTAATTAAGTCCCCAGCAACTACAAAACCTACGAAACCAAAGCACAAGTATAACTGTTCTGTGTGTGGGAGTGTGACTCAACGCACATCTGGCACGGTTCTTCTTCAACGAGACAAGAATTTTTAAATATCATTTATACTGACGTGATAAAAGAAAATTGGAAATACTATAATTGTGCAAGAAACCCAGAATTACACTCTAATACAAGAACACACGCCAGATGCTTTGTTGACTGAACCTGTAATGAAGCATTATTCAGGACACACAAATAATAAGAAAATAAAGAACAGTAGTTAGTTACCTTAATTTATATTGACGAAAAGCACTCAGGTCATTACAATATCTCCATTGGAACAACATCTACTATCTCTCCCATTACATAGCTGCATAAAACATCGAACAAACACTCACTACTACCCCATCTCATTCCAACTTCAGATACAAGCAGTGTCCACCACAACTGCTCGGCAAGGACTGCCTGCCGCTACCTCTCAATGAGCACTGCCAGTGGAGGCGGCGGAACAATACTCTCTCTGGCGCGATTTTTGGCGCTGTGGCTCAGTGTAGCCACCTTTCATACAGTGTAGCCACCTTTCACAATGTTCTAGAAATGTGGATTAACATTAAGTATTCCATAAGCTACGTACTTTTCTCTATAGCATTCATTACGTATCCTGTTTCAGACCTCACGCCAGCCTGCGTGAGCTTATAGCGTGCATTTCGGCCTCCTCTAAAAACAGTGTTGGCACGTCTGCCGACACTTCACTATATTCCAGCTGTCGATGATAATTTGATTGAAGATTATCTCAACGAATTTAATCACGGCGAAAACTATAAAAATAACGAAAAAATACTTTCCAGCCAAATAAAAATGCTTTTTGACTTGTCTCAGTAAACGTTTTGGTTACAGGACTGCTATTTTTCAAGAAAAAGGCCATATAATTTTATAACTTAATCCTATTTTCACTATTAGTAGCTAGGGTTTTCCGTTTTGATGTATAACATATAGTTATGTTGTCAGGATCAAATTCAATATTACAAATGTGCATTTTGTCGGTACAAGTGCTTTTCTTCATTTTTTTTTTAATTTATGAACGACAGATTCAGCATGTTTCTGGAAAGGCTGGAATAGGAAATTTCGCAGTATCAGCCGCAAGTACATCAAATTCGTATTACTTATTTTGCAGAGAAACACATCACAATGCATTTTATCAGTTGTTTATGAATCACAGCATACACTTCATGAAAGATACAGACAGCAAAGAATGTGATCGTTCGAACCTTCACTTGTAGACAGCATAAAAGTTTAGTCCTGATTACGGATATATCGACTTTATTGTATTATCCTAATTGTAACTCACTGTATTGAATTGAAATGTGGAGAAAAGCTACATACTCGCATAAATGAAATTTCATATAATACGTGAGATCCAAGCCTACTCTGATTTGGATTTTAAGTGTTCTCAAATATTACATGGAGAACTTAGAGATATTACACAAATATAAAATCTGCGAAGAGACAGAATTCGAGTAGAACAGATATAGATACTTGAATCTATCAGCAGGAACCTAACAGTATACTAGATAAATGGCTTACTCAGTAGTACGAATGTGTGCGAGTCTTTCTTTCAAACGACCTGTTCAGCAACCGTACAGTTTGAGATACAACGCAGAGAACGTAGTGCAGTATTCCTATTCTCCTTCGTTATTTATATGAAAAGCGATATTGCTTATCCAATACACTTGTGACAGATGAATATTTTACTATCACAATTCAGTGTAGTGTAAGTTTTCGGTATTATTCACGCCCACGTTCCTCGGAATAATTTTGTTCCGGTTCGCTTCAGTTTTTCTCCTGATTAGCGATTAAATAACTCGCAGGCAGCCGTCCGAAATATCAGGAGCGCGACAGATTTACTGTCGAACGGTACGACCGAAATACAGAGCAAATAAAGAAGAAAAAAGTCAGGCAGTGAACTGAACGGTTCAGTTATTTTGCTCCCGTACGTGCAGCTTTTATCCCGGTGTGTTGCATGGAACAAGTAACAAATTTCAGTGCTTAGCGATACAAGCGTCCAGCTCTCAGTGACGATTTAATCCAGACCTCTCTTTTGCACGTCACGAATCGGATTAGTTACTGTGTTCAGCAACCGGTTCAGTGGCGCAAGAGACGTCAAACTGCACCCCTGCGTGTCGAAGTATTTATTTAGCCCGCGGGGATGCTCCCTATGTGCGAACAGCATGCTCTACGTGGGTTTGGAAGTGGGATTTTCTCGTTGTCACATTCTTCCTTCGCAACATAAAACTGTTTTAAGACCTTATATAGAGGACCAGCGTTACTCGCGTATACCTCGTAACTAAAACGCATTGCTTCGAATATGAATGTTCATCTACATATTACCTTTAGAGGTTCAAGCATATATTTAAGCTTCATTTGGTAAAATATGTATCATGCTGCATAAAGATCTATACGACTACTCTATACTGAAACAGTTTAAGCGTCCATTGAATTTCAAGTATGTAGTTTTGGTAGAAAATTCCATTATAGTCCATAAACCAGTAATATGGACACATAGTTCTCTTGTCGTTGAATGTCAGGCGTTATCGGGTATTTATTAATTAATTCTTTGAGTTGTGTCATTTTTTTGGTTTTCCAAAGCTTTTTCGTTTTCGTTATGACCCCTCCCAAAATATTTTTGGCATTTTTCCACCATAAATAATTTTCATTTTTTTACTGTAATATAATACGACTTTCGAAGATACATCAGCCGAAATTAGTACTTAAGGGCAGATGTAGGGCAAAATTGTGAAAATTCGGAATTTTTTTAAATTTCTTAATTTATTAGATTGGTTCTTAAAGAATAGCATCGCGAAATTTCGTAATCGAATTCTAATTAGAAATAAAATTTAAAAAATGAAAAACAAGTTGAAATTGTTGTAGTAGAAAAATACAAAATGTAAAATCATTACTTATGAAAATTAATACAATTTAATAAGGAGCATCAGTTACATGCAATTCAAGGAACACAATTTACGAGTACGTAAAATGATAAATGGGATTATGTAATGTAGGAATGTCCTAATTTTCGTCGAGAAAAGGGATGAAGTATGAGTGTTCATTATAGCATGCTGTAACTCTGCAGGTTTGATGCCGTTAATTTCTCTAGTATTGTTCGGTTTAAGATCGTCTAGTGAGCGAGATTTTTCAGTATACACTTTGGCTTTTAGTGTAAGTAACAGTCAAATGATGTTAAGACCGGGAACCTTGGGAGCCAGAGGCCTCTACTGACAAGCCTGTCTTCATGGAGTACGTTGGTGATGTGGGCCGTAGTTGGTTGGAAGGGTAAGCGGTTGCTCCATCTTGTTGAAATACGGCACCCAGCTTCTCTGCCTCTGTTAACTGTGGATATACTGAGCCAAAGATCGCTAGATATCTAGTACTATTTTAGGTGTAATCGAAGAATATAGGGCCAGTAAGGCGCACTCTGGACAAGGCACCAAAAACACCTATTGGTGTGGGGGGGGGGGGGGGGGGGAAGCGGGGTTCTTCATGCAAAATATGTGGGATGTCCTGCGACCTCTATTTGCAATTTTGGGAGTTTACATAAACCGACTACTCTAGGCTATATCTTCTACATAAATCAAAATAAAAGCCTGGAATAAGCTTTTATTTACACATTATACTACAAAGTTCTTATTTTCCATAGTGGAGTATGATTTTACAAATGTATATCTCTTTCAAGCTTGCACACGAGACCTCGGTGTACTTATGCAATTATGTTTAGGACCAGCGTTTGCAATGTCCAATATGCCCTCCAGACGCACGACAATCATCCGGTAACCCATGTTTACAAACTAGTCTCATTCTTTTCCTAGCATTCCTGGACTTACTGCCCACACTGCTGTTACTATTCGTCGACGCACTGCTCTCACAGTTGGACATAGGTGCACATGGAGTGTTTCACAAAACTCTTCAGACACTATCACATAGGTCAATTTAAGCGAACTTGGAGGCCAATGGTGCAACGCGTTATTCTTACGGACCTTACAGCAAATCCATCTATGAGACATCTAATTGCTAAAAAATGCTCTTACATGCAAGTTCTACTTCCGTGGTCCTCTGCCCCGTTGAAATAAATAGTTTTGGGCATGTTCTCGCAATTATGAAAAAGCTAAGACTCTAACATATACAGGTAACTGGTTCCTTTCCTTGATACCCTTTAAACAGCGACTGGGATGGAGTTGACGTCAGAGCTGGTCCCACATATGTTCGAACTGGAACAGATCTTGGGGCTTTTTGACCGCTGGGGTGCCTAAATATCGAGCAGTCATTCCATAGAGACACGTATCTTGTGTGGACGGGCCTTGGCTCTTGGCACTATGGGACTTAACTACTGAGGTTATCAGTCCCCTAGAACTTAGAACTACTTAAACCTAGCCTAAGGACTTCACACACATCCACGCCCGTGGCAGGATTCGAACCTGCGACCGTAGCGGTCGCGCGGTTCCCGACTGTAGCGCCTAGAACCGCTCGGCCACCCCCGTCCTGCTGGACGGGCCTTGTCCTGCTGAAAATTGGCACCACAATACTATCATATGAGACGTAGCACATGAGGACACAGGATTTCCAAGGCATACAGCTGTGTCGTCAGATGTCCCTCGGTCACTACCAAATGCCAGCTGTAGTCATACCTGATAGTCCTCCAGAGTCTAACGCTAGGAGTAGCTCTACAAAACAATGAAAGAATGGGACCTCTCCCCACGCCGCCGCCATACTTCATACCCATCCCGAATGGTGCAGAACTGCGAATTATCGCTGAAAACGATGTGACGCCATTTATCAGCAGCCCAGGCTTCCCTGGTGCAGTGTCACTCCATATACAACCGTTTGTGGTGTTTCGACGGCGGCCATCGCTTGGGAGAGTGTTTTCTGTGGTGTCACCGCCAGACACCACACTTGCTAGGTGGTAGCCTTTAAATCGGCCGCGGTCCGTTAGTATACGTCGGACCCGCGTGTCGCCACTATCAGTGATTGCAGACCGAGCGCCGCCACGCGGCAGGTCTAGTCTAGAGAGACTCCCTAGCACTCGCCCCAGTTGTACAGCCGACTTTGCTTGCGATGGTTCACTGTCTACATACGTTCTCATTTGCAGAGACGACAGTTTAGCATAGACTTCAGCTACGTCATTTGCTACGGCCTAGCAAGGCGCCATACTCAGTTACTATAATCTGAACAGATAATATTGTGAGTCGTGTACCTTCAAGAGCGACGTTCTTCATTAATGGATTAAAGTTAAGTATCAAACTAATTATGTCCGCTTTCTGAATTCAAATTCCTTGTCATGTTCGAGACCTCACATCAGTATAGTTCTTCTTCCCTCCTCACGCCAGCCTGCGTGAGCTAAAACTCGTGCATTTCGGCCTCCACTAGTAACACGGTGTTGGCTCTTCTGCCAACACAACATTTTCTACTAGTAGAAGACCAATAATTCGGAATGACCCTGAATGTTATTGGGACTCCATTACTTGTTCTCGGATGGCAGGAGCAGATGTCAATGGGTAGCCTTATGCTTGCTGCACAATACGGCGATACTCCCGTGTGGTGGTCAGACGTGGTCACCAGAAACTTGACGACCAGTATGTCTTTAGTACTTGAATATTTATAATAAACCCAGCGAATGTATTGGAATCTTAAGTAGTTTTTTTTAACACATGCTACCAGTTTCGACACCACATGGCGTCATCTTCAGACCGCGAACGTAACCTGCCATCCGCAACCGTTTTCATGTGCGATGAACAGAAATGTACGCAGAGAACCAAAATTAACTGTATACCGTACCTTTCGTGGTAACGACAAGCCCACCATGATGGGCCAGCTGCATACGATTCTGTTCATCGCACATGAAGACGGGTGTGGGTGGCAGGTTACGTTCGGGGCCTGAAGATGACGCCATGTGGTGTCGAAACTGGTAGCATGTGTTAAAAAGAATTATCGAGGTTAGATTTATATAAAGTCGCTGACTTTGTTATCATTACCAACTATTGCGTGTCTGGCTGCAGTCCAATTTCATTTTGCTTGATTGATTACTACAGACCATTAAGCTTGTCGTCATGTTCCCATACAGTCAAATATATAGTTATATAGTCACTGTCACATCTGAATGCTGCACAGTTCTGGATATTACACAATTCGACCAGACGACAAATTGGAGAAGCACAGGGAGGCCCTTTCAAACTCTATCAGGTGTTGATAACTATGTCTCATACGGGTTCGCGGCACCTCTGTATCCTTCACTCAACATCTGACACTGTACAATCCCGTTGGCAACAACACTAGACACTATCATCACCAATATATGAAATGTTATTCCTTTCGCCGCATCGAAATTAAACACATAACCAGTTAGTAGTTGCCATACACTTCTTTATTACTAACACATGCTGTCAATGAAATCAACAGTAATAATGTTTATAATAAAAAGCACCTGCCATAGATACAGAACAAGCAGCAGGACTAAGATTAGAATATTAATCATTTAAGTGGGATAGATACAGATCTTTGAAAATTTACTCAACCAATGTCACTAATTAAAATAATGTTCATAAAACCACCATTAATCAAATTTAACCGATATAACTGAATGCTGCGTGACTTACATAGAAACTGGTTTTCACATGACTCATATTAAATTCTAAAACTGCTGCCAACAACTAAGACATCTTCCATTGACAGATTTTAAGCACTTGTAACAAAATACAATTATGATCAGATTAATACACTCAACTAAGCTTCTCTTTAGTGTTACTCACAGGTACGAGGTTCGCATACATTTCATGCCCAGAATATAATAATAGCATATCAAATAGTCTTAAAATGGAGCCAGGTCCTTAAATTTCCCTCTACCATCGTGATACCCCGATCGGTGTTTGCTCGCGTTGATCACTGCCAATTATCTGAAACACATCAGTGGCAGACAATATTCTGGCGCATCAGATACACAATATATATCTGTCCAACTAGTTATAAATAAACCTCTAATTATACACTGCACAAATGAACTAACCTACATGACCACTTGCCCAGTAACGGCTCTTAAAATTTGATTAGCCAATTCTCTAGACAAACAAATAAAATACTAACATAGGAAAAGGAAATAGGAAAAATTGTTTCTGCCCGCTCTTGAACGTCAGGCACAGACTTACATACTACTTGGGATGACTTATAGCTACGTATTAAGCACGGCTTCATGTCTATTTGATGTGTGCAGCTAGCACTCCATTAAATATTATCAACATTTCAGGCGGCCAGACCAAATACACTGACAAGCAACCGAAACAAGATAGTTTTCAGTGTACTCGGTATTCAATTAACATGAACAGAACCCACCAAGGAACAATTCGACGACTCCAGTTCGTTCACTTTGAGTAACATGTAACAGACGCGGAGGAAATCTGTCCTTTATATCTCAAGGAAATCCCAATCACCGTCGGCAGCGGATCTGCATTCACACGGCTTAACACGCCGCAGCAACTGCCCACGCTCCTCTGTCATACCGACTCAGCCACTTGCCAGTGCCACACGTCACTGTCGCTCACACACCAGATACCCGAACGCAAGTCCGTGCAGAACACGCACACCGCAGTTAAATAGCCAGGAGTCAAGGATGCGAAGAAGACAAGCAGGAATCGCCAATCGACTCACAACGATCAGGTTGACAATCGCTGGAGACTGTGTAAGGTGGCAAGAACTATGTTCCTTACATGAAGTCATTATTGATCACTGAACTTACGTTGAGCGAACAGTATGACTGAACAGAAATGACTGACAAGGCACAATGCATCTTGTAGAGGGTATAGTATGGACGTATTGGAATAATTCATGTTGGGTGATGGTTTTAAAGTAATTCACGTGACGTGAAAACTTTGTGGAAATGCGTTGATTTACTGGAGGCTAGTTTATCCCAGGGAAGTATTCAGAACTGAATGCGGCCAGGTGGTGGCACGCGGCTGGGGAGTGGCGAAGGGAAGTGACAATAGGCAGTTTAGGGCGCCTCAAACTCTGAAAAAGCGGTAACGAGGCGCGGCCTCCAGCTGCCTTAAGATGAGTGACAGTGAGGGGGTGGTTGACCCCTTGCTGGTGTACCGGGAAGCAGACGCAGAAATTGTATGCCTGTTGATAAATGTCCGTCGTCCTGTTTTCAGTGAAACTTGCGAGAAAGCCACGCAAAGCTATGAAGGAGCAGTCAACAGAGGCAGAAATATGCGTGTTCGTGACTATAGCAACTTCACACTGAATTCATGGTCCACAGAGTCTGAAGTAAATCAGGTTAAGAACGACAGAATGAAATACACCGGCCTCCAATGGGAACGTAGGACCAAGGAAATTGAAGTACTCTCCTGGGAGTCAGAATTTCGGAAAAATTGGTGTTTTATGCAGATGCCAACCATGATGGGTGGCCTGGGAGGAGCTAAATAGCAGAAGTTGAGAGGCAGTGAAATTTCGTGGGAATTTGTTCACTTCCCAGAGCAGGCATTGGTCAGCGCTGGGAAGCGACACATAATTAACGCGACTTGCCCTGCAATTGGCGTAAGTGATTTTGCTGGAGGGGAACCCGAGGCGAAGAGCGGACTGACAGAAGTCTCCATAGAGGTGTTCCATTTCCAGCTTGCCTTGAGTGCGGATGTAGCGTACTTAGCTTGCCTGAGAGAGAGTGAGCATCTCTGAAGTTTAGGGCTTAGCAAACAGAACGATTGAGCTTGGAGATAGAAAGTTTTCATTCAGCTATGTACTGAGCAAGATAGCTAGGAGTGACTAGACGAGCGCAGCCTTGCAGCACCACAAGGCCAGCCGACGTCCGCACAACGACGCCACCCATCACACTGAATTCGGTGACATTGCGCCTGCTCCGGCTTCAGTTAGGCCACTGATTTATTTGTTGGATCACGTCTACAAAGTTTCCATGAGAGTTTTCAATCAAGTAGTTGAAATTCCAAGTCACTTTCTTAAATAATTTTATGTTCAACATTTGCATTTGGTTGTCAATAGCTGAATATAACATCAATGTGCACCCCTTTCAATTAAAAGGGATCAGTTCTGAATCAATTAATGTCAACACTACCACCGCAGTTCAATCAGGAGTCACAGGGCCTTATTAATTTCTTTGCGTTATCCGACATTGTGGCAGTTTTGCACTCTCTGTTGATCTGTTAGTCAATTAGCTGGGGTGAACACACGCCAAAACCAGATAAGTGATGGGTGGGGTGTTACAACTGGCGCCAGCAGCGCACCAGCTCAATACACTCTGGCAACTGTTCTATGTTTCTCAGAAAATGCAACTCTAATCACTTACGTAACCGCCGATACTGTGTACATGTACGAATTTACACTGACATCCGAGCATGTCTTTTGGATACTTTACTTTTTTGTCAGTCTGTGTATTATTGAAATGGAACAGGAAATGGAGAAAGTAAGAGTAGTAAATCTTTTCTCAGTTAACGGAGCAGAAAAGATGATCCTTTGAAGAGTCTCTTTTGTGCTGTACGTTGATAGATGCCTGAAATAGAACGTAGCTTCATCACTAAAAACTAAAATGAAAGAATTTTACATACCATTGTTTACCACTATCTTGAAAGGCTGTTTAATCGCGTGGGGTTTGCATCATTAACGTCGGCGCACAACATGACCAAGAATGAAAACTAGCTAACTCCCGACTCGCGCTGCAAGTAGGGTTTTGTGAACTAAGTGCTACAGTCTGTTGGATGTGGCCTATGTCTTGAACGAACTCCCGGGGCCAAACTGCAGTTTCCCTCTTACATAAGACTTCTACTGTCATCGTCGAATACTTTGAGCTGTGGAATGTGCAGCACCACTCAACGAAATCCACTCCGCTCAGTTGTGAATAAAACTGCACCCGATGAAACAGAATACACAGTCCTATCACGGTCTCTGTGGGCTGCAAGCCCCACTGGAACGAAATCAAATTAAATGACTCAGCAGTGTAATTTCGGCCGCCGAGGTACAAGCCTTTCCAATTGACGCCACTCTGGGGTACTTGCTTGTCGATGATGGTGAAGACAACCCATTACACGGTCCCCGAGAGGAGAAAATCTCCGACCCGACCGACAGTCGAACTTGGTCCAGCTCATGGTACTCAGACGCGCTAACCACTCCGCTAAGGGGTTGGACGGGAACTAAAAGGACCAGCGACATACAAATAGCGCAAGGATGAACTTTTGCATTCGATGCTTTAGTTAATGTCTACTGCACGTTTGTATCTTCTATGATGCAGTTAATACACTCTTGAGAAAGTGGATGAGTTTCTGTGAAATACTATGTAAAAGAGACATCGCATATGCTAAGCATAATTCTTTTGGATGGTTTCATTGAATGTCGTCTTCCGTCTCTGCTCTCAGAAAATGCGTTGTACAAAATATTCATTTTTGAGCATATTTTGTTGTAGTGATGAAACTGACTTTAGCGTTACATAAGTCCGGAAGTATAATATTGTAATTGTGTAATTTGATTTGAGGACGCTTACACAAACCAATCGATGGTTTGAGTACCTTTAGATTAAGCGTGTGAGATGGGTAAGATATGGATAGGGACGCAGTAGTAGAACCATTAACATCTCCTGCTTGTTAAAATCACTAACCGTTTGGGTGTGGCCGAAGATGAGAAATAATTCCTGCTCATTGCAAAAGAGGAAGGAAAAATAAGACAGTAACGATGGAGATAACGAAACAGAATGGGATATATAACTAACCAATTAAAACATACAAAGACGAGTCTCAGTGGAGATACAAACCATGCGTTAAAATACATATTTTTATAGCATATTATGTTGATGTAAAAATGAATTATTGTAAACAGTGATTCGTAATATGTCATGGATGATCCAACTATTGATTAGTGCAAAGTACGTATCTTCAATAGAATGTACGAAGACACTGAGAGACGCCTTCATGATGAACGGTGGCTGTAATTATAATTAAAGTTATAGAAAGTGTATTTCAGCATATGAGTCGAACAGATCTTTTCGACAACCAGAGTTTGTATTACCTGTAGTTGTCGTCATTTGCTTCTTGCCGTACAAGCTCATTACATTGTACTGTTGTCGATTATAGTGTGTGGAGACTAGTTATCGGGATGCTCTCTTTGCATGTCTGTGTATGCTGAATGAGGTAACAAGCACCAACGCTTTTGCATTTGCTGTGATCGCTAATATTTGCGTAACAAGTTTAGGTTCAATTATTCAAGCCTTGAGTTATTATGTAAAGCCTAAACTTATGATTAGTAAATGTTAGTCTTTGTAGCCATTTTACGACTGCCACACATGTTATTAGGAAATCATTATATCAGAATTTATATGCATGTTGTGTAGGAACTCTTTTTAACTTAATATGGTTAAACTAATGACACTATTTTTTGTTTCCAAGCAATTGTTTACCGTCAATTTTGTTTAACAGTCTACTACAATGTAAGTGGAACTCTCTTCTTACTGTATTCTTTAAAAGAGTAACGTGAGATAGGATCTGATGGCTTCTATCCCGAGTCTCTATACTTACTTTTGGCAATTAAAATCCTCTTTACATGACCATTCTGGTACGCTTTGCACTTCGGCATTACATAGGAGCACACTGCATAACAATGTGCTTTATTTCTGGTCCACGCAGCGCCGCGACTTTGCACAGAACAGAACAAATTTCTCGTTCCACAGGTCGTCTCTTCTTCTTTCAACGTGGTCTACGCCATAGGCTTGTTGCGTCTACTAAGTATCAAGCCATACTTTTCTAAGTCTTCCTACGGATCTTGTACGTAAAGATCTGAAATTTAAGGGATCCTCTGTAGATGTTCCGGTCAGCTTAGTCGATTATACTTGATCTTCTCATTTATAGCATACTCTTATCAGCCGCAACATTATGATGACCAGTATGTCCACCTTTGGCACGGATAACAACGGCGACCCGTGGTAGCATGACAGCAATGAGGCCGTGGTAAATCGTTGCAGGAAACTGGAACCACGTCTGCATACCCAGTTCACATGTTTCCCTCAAATTCCGCCACGTTCATCATATTGTAACGTCGCGAGTCAATAGGCAATAACAATTTATTGCAGTTAGATACTTTGAAGTACGGACTCATAGCTTTAGAGCCGTTAGCAGTGGAAATGTACAGCCACTGGTATCTTAGCGTGACTCACTCGCACGTGTCGCTATCCTAGCCGCGGGAAGCGCAACCTGTGGTAGTTCGTGCGACAGAATAGTCAGGCCGCTAAGAATCTAAATAAACCTTATTAAATATTAATCAATTTTGTTAAAAGTCAATACACAGCCCTTTCTTATTAAATGGAAGGTTATATTAAAATCTCAGCTGTCTAGCTGAGATACTTTCAGATTTACAGACAATTACCTAACACGCCAAAAACCGACACTTATAAGATTAAAGTCAGTCAGGGTTCGTATCAGTTAGTCTTTTAGTATCATTTGGAATAATTACTGAAGTTCATTAAATGGCAGAACAGTTTATTTATATTTTTTACAACTACAAACGTTCACTATTTTTCATTTTTGGAACGTGGAATTCAGAAAGGATTAATATGTATTTAATAACTATTTGATTTGTTGTGTGAATAAATGAGAGTGAGTGAGAGTGTTTTGTTCCCTGTTGAGATCTTAGTCCTGGGCGGTTTTGTCCCTTGGAAAGCCGTCAGTTTTCTTTTTGGATTGGATATTTTCATATTATATTCTTTACAAGTCTGGTTCAGCCTACAGATGGATCCTTTCACAGAAGTGTCACTGTTCTATAGAACAGCAAGGTAGTCTGCGAAAAGAATCGTATTAAAAAATATATCATGTGGTAATCTCAAGCACGGGTCAATTTACTGTTCCCTCGTTTTAATCATATTGCCAATGCCTATATTAAAAAAGAACGGGTGTCAAGCTAATCGAACCCCTTGATATATCGGTATGTCTTCTTATATAGCACTGTCAGACTTTATTATTATTATTTTTGTACCTCTATATGAACTTTCTATCACCTGTATCATTTCTGAAGATATTCATTCTTGTTTATATGTTCCATGAGATTTTGATGATCTGAGGCTTTTTCTATGTCCATAAATGCGATATGTGTTTCCCTATTCAACTCTCTGTGTTCTTCTATAATTTTTGTAAGTGGAAAATTCGTTTTGTTCTTCAGATAACAGATGTTCGGCAATAATTTGTAGGCGTTTATTTATTATCTTGACGTAAATCTTATAGCTGTGTCCACCAATCTTTTACTACAATAATTATCGCATCCATTTCGCTTATCAGCTTTACAGATTGATTTGACATCTGCAACTGTCCATGATTTTGGGAGTTGGCGTTTTTGGCATCAAATATCGTATAAATGAAGAAGACTAAGTTTTAAAAATAATTGTCCGTATTTAAATAACTTGGCGTTTATGCCGTCGGGTAGTGCTGCCTTTCGTTTTATGTTTTATTAAAGGCTTTGTTTTGCTGTGGGATCGTTATCAGATCGCCTTCATATCGTTTATACACTTCAGGGGTCCTCCTCGAAAGCTTGGTTACCACCTGTAATCTGGTGTCATATTTATATTTGTTGTCTCTTTTACAGTTTTATTTAAATGTTTTGCCTTCTAATGATCAATGTACTGTCTTCCATTAACGTCATATTCAATTCTGCTACAAACTTATTCCACAATTATCTGACAATGGTTTTACTTTATTTATTTTCTCTTTATACACTTGCTTCGCATATTGTGTTTTCTCCTGTAAATATATCTAATATGCTTGTTTCTTTTCCTCAACTGCTTTTATGATTTCTTAATTCCATATTCCACGTCCCTTCTTACTTTGTTTTCCTTTTTCCTTGTGTCTCATTTGCGACCAGTGCAGTAAAGTGCTTTATATTTACCCAGTCTCTTTCTGAACTATCACTTGTGTGTGTCTGGTTTTGTATAGACATTTAGTGGTCTCATTTTATAATAAGTAGACCTTAAAAATCTTCTTCCCTTTTTGTCTCAACTGTCTTTGTTTTCTTCCATTTCGCGAGAATAGCTATTTTTGCTACTGCTAGGTAGTAATCCGCGTAAATAACACTACCTGTGAAAACACAAACATCCTGCACTTCATTGCATATTTTACTGTTGTCGATCACTAATCTATTATTGATCTGTCTTTCTTCGGGCTCCAAGAGTATTTGTGTATATCTCACTTCTAAAATGTTCTTCAGTCCGTTCCTTGAGGTAAAATGTATAAGAGAATCTCCATTATCATTTACGCGTTGTTCAATAAAAGTTCCCATTGTTAAAAAGGCAAGTGAATATTTACTGATCTGGCGCTTAAACCTTCGCTGATTAACAGGTGGTCCATTTTGCTGTATTTATCTACATCTTATTCTAAAGTTTCATAAAAAGTTTCTGTCACTTCCTATACACTTGTAGATCATTAGGTATCCATCTGAATCTGCAGTTCCTCTGAGCTTCATCTTCGTTTCTGTAATCGCGGCAGTGCTAATGTTCCTTTGTTTAAGTTATTTAGATATCTCTGTTTCTTTTAATTGCCGGCTTCCCACATCCTGAGTCGAAATGTTGACTTTTTACACTGTTCCAAATCTCTGGTGCTTCGATCGTCTTATATTTAATCCGTCCGGCTGGTTTCATTGAATACTATATTTAAAGCTCTCAATATGGGATGCCACCCTGTAGCCAGGGTAGACACCTGTCGGCCTCACAACTTGCTAGCAATATTTGGTCAATGTTTACTTCCTCTAGCCCTTGGTAAGCCAGTCACTTAACTGCAAGGCGGCAGCTGTTTAATCTGTCTTCGTGATTATTTCCCCTGGGAAGGTTGACTTTACCATGTCTGAGAGCCCTTCCTGCCCCTTGTCTCGTCTGATGCCTTTACGAACATCGATGTGGACTGCTCTTCGTCTGGTCCCAGTATTTCGACCTGTCTGGCTTGGGTAACCATTCCAAGACCTTAAATTCCCGCCAGCAAAACTGCTTGGAAATAGCGGGACACGCAAACCTTCTCACCACTGTAAAGTGGGCATCCCTAGAGGAGGTCGTTGCACAGGTATTGTTCCCAGGAAACAATGCTTTGGCGTATTTAGCGACCAGAGAGGATTTATGATCGTCTGTATAATTTCAAAGCAGTAATCGCACGTGGATTTAGCATACAACAGTTAACATTGCAAAATCTTGATTATTGGAGGGAAGCTGTAGACTTACATGTTTTGACAGGTAATTACTTCCCACGATTAAATTACCAACTATTAGAGCCAGGGAACTGATTGCAAACTATCTGTCTAAGTTTAACGTAATAAAGTTTCACGTAATGAGAAAAAAATCATAATGTTATGCAGTACTAGTCTCATTATACGAATTTCATATACTACAGCAGCAAAACAGCAACCACTATAAAGGTTTCGCATGGATGAGTTTCAGCTACTTAGTTTTCATTTAATTTTACTACATCATGTATAGAAAGTTCAGTCCACCTCTTGTAGAAGGTTGTACAGCCAACTCGCATTTAGCACAGAACATTTTACGTAAGTTGCAGCCTGAAGACAACATAACAATTACATTATAAATAATCAGTTAAACCTGAACAGCTACAACACAAATTTTGAGAAGTTACCTATGTTGTAATTTTAAAGTTTACATAATTACTGAACGTCGATTTGTAATCCAAACGCATATCGTAGTCTGTATTTCAGATACATAAATAGCTAATATGTAATTATAGCTGGAAGCCTATAAATACTTTAATTACAGACACTATAGTCTGTAAGTAAGAGATTAAAGGTGACTCATCATTTTTTTATACTTCAGTAAGTGAGCTGTTAAACCGCATGATTAATTATGTTTCAAAAGATTCAGCAACAGATAGTCAATGTTGATTTTCACTCTCCTAGTTCACATAGCACTACACAACAAATAGGTATATAATTCAGTAACCGGAAAGCACAATTTTCTGATAATATAATCTAGATATCAGAATGAGAAGAAGAGACGTGTGCAGTAGTAGTGTGTTATATAGAAATAATACCTAGGCTACATCAGATTAATTACAGTAACATCACACCTGAAATGATGTAAGGGTTTTTCGCGCTTGCTGAGTCTGAGACATGATTTCGGTCGTCAGACAACAAGTAGGGGTAGAATGTGTTAAGGTTTTCCCGAAGATACGGTGTTCAGTCAGTATTCTCTCAGTGTGTGGATATTTGGTACGTGGAAGCTCATCGTTCAGGATAGTTTTGTTATTCTTAGGATTACAAGAAGTTGTTTCGAATAAATTAAAAAACGGATTTCTATACGGCCATAGCTTTTGGTTCTCGGACGGAATTTTGATCACTAAGGGAATATAAATTCTACATTTTGTGTAAAATCGGTATTTCGAGTTTAAAGAATCTACATCCTACAGCGCCATTAAACGACAACTTACTCAAAATCTTGCCATTTATCCCATTGCGACAAATAAGTCTGAAATTTTGCTCATAGATGCCCAGAGTCTTGTGCCTAAAACCTTCCTCCGTAACGGTGCTTAAGTGTGGAGTCCTGCGAAGTCATCCTCGGGCACGCGATGCTTCAAACAGCAAGGTGTCGACACACTCGAAAAAAGGTCAGGGTTCAGAAGTTCATTTGACCTGTAAGATATGTTATGATGTCACGTTTGCACTAGCTTTCACCATAATTCTCTGCCACAAAGCCACTTATCCACATTTCACAACTTCTTTGATGCGTCTGATACGGAAATCAGAAAGATGACACCTAGCGTTAAAATCGGTTTTCTGATGGATGGCCGAGGAAAAGATTTCAGACTCATAATCTGCAAAAAAAAAAAAAAAAAAAAAAGAAGACCTCATCGTTGGCAGAATGAACGTCAAATAAACCATCCCTTTCCTTGGGGCGTTGATTCCCATAAATTTTGCGGTTGGAAACGACATTCAGTGCGACGAGCAAGAGGACGGCGTCCTTGACAACCTTTGACCCTGCTGACAATCATTCTGTAAGGATATTATGGGGCTGCATCTCCTTTGAACGTGATTGTATCCCTTTGCTGTGCAGTGCGTCAGCAGATTTTGCTCTCGTGTACGTGTTGGAACCACAAGTGACTGCTATAAATCATTCTACTATATTTGAACGTGACAGGAAGGAGCAAAGGTTGCTTATGCTATTGCAGCCCTCTGCAGCCACCTGCAGTGGCGTGACCACAGAGGGTTACGAGAATGCTACATTCATGAATAAAATGACAAAGGTCCATCCAAGACCTCTCTGTGGCACTCATTCAATTTTATTAAAAATTTTAGGATCGAAGCTGGGAACCAAACGCCTGCAGGCAAGCAACTGGCATTGCAGGATTGTCAAGTGGCTGTCTGCCTGCAGGCGGCTAGTTTTCTCTACAAAAGCACATTTTTAAAATTTTCAACAGTAGCGGGCTGCTGCCACTGATGGTACTGCAGAACTGGGTGTTTTTAGAGGGACCGTTTGCCACGATATTCACACATGGGTCTATGTTGCATCCCCTGCAATCACGCCACAGGAGGGCACGAAACAGAAGGGATGAAAAAAAAAACTATAAGCTGCTCCAGTTCACATTTAAATTTTGTCCAGTGGTTTTGAACTCTGGTTCCAGTCCGCACACGAGAGCAAAAACTAGCTGTCGCACGGCACTTCCAACGGCTCAGATCGCTTTCAATGGGAGTGAAGCCACAGTGCCCTTGGAAGGGCTGAAACATACTGGGGTGTGCCATTTCGACCTCCATCGCAAAAGCGTCAAATGAAGAGGCGAAGTGTGGGTAAGTGGGGGTGTCGTCCTATAACGTAGCACGTCCATGGTTGCCGTAGGCAGAATTATGGTCAGTTTAGTGCCTATTAACCCACCTTACAAGGCACATGAACTGAGGTTTAGCATTTTTCTGCATGTGTTAATACCTTGCTGTTTGCAGCATCGTCGAGCCTTAGGCTGATGTCACAGGGTGCCACGCTTCTCCATGGCTACGGAGCAAGAATGTAGGCACCATTGAACCAAATTTCAGACTTATACATCGCAATGAGAGACAGTTTTGGGGTTTGTAAAAAGTGGTCTTTTAATTGTATTGCACAGTGTAAATAATGAAGTGTAGACTATGGAAGAGAGGTGAACAGCAGAGACACAAATGTGACAAACAGTGCGTTTTTATTGGCGCAGGGGAGGGGTTGGGGGGGTAAACCGTTGCTTCAAACATTATCATAATATGTTAAAACGTGCAGCGCTTGCAGTTTTATTTCCGGAAATAGAACATGAAACAGAATATTTAACATTCTCGCTAACGAAGTGTAGCCCTTCCATCACATCTTCGTGATAAGTAAACAGTGGAAATTTTGGTCCTCCTACATGGCAACAGAATTGTTCATAGATCTGCAAGCGTACTTTACTGGTTCGACGAACACACAGGCACGCTACTAGTCTTCGAGTTGGCCACTAAATCGTCCTATCTTACTTCTGCAGAAAATGTGTTAGAACAGTGGGTTGTAAGCAGCAATCAGTACCCATTTAAATTTGGAGCGGTAGGTAACTAATTCAGTGACATACGAGAATAACAAACTGAGCAATATTTTCCCCTCACTTTTTCGCAGGGACAGGCGTTGCGTATAAAAGCTCGCTGCAATCGTGTAATTCTCAATAACTGTGCCGGGAATGATGAACTTCAGGAATGCCGGCGGAGTAAACAAACGTATTCGTCATTTCAGCTGACAGAAAGTCGTTACAGTGACACATCTGCTGGCACAATGTGCAGTGATTGGCAGTTTAACGTTCATTCAGCCATGAGTCTTTTTCATACCTGAATTTCGGCGCAGAGTTGTCACTGACAATATCTGAAGACAACGTCTTCCATGTGAGAATTGTTACCCATACACTGCCAAGTAATTTAAGTTCCATGAGAACATAGCCCAATGATATCCATACAAAGGGCCTATTTTTGCCGCATATGTTATTTTAAGAATTTTTTCTGTACTTTTAGTGACACGTTAGCACTTGCCGTTCGGATAAAAGATAAATTGTAGTTGAATAATGCTTTTAATTTCTTTTTTCCTGTGTTTAATGTTGAGAGCCCGACGAGTGTAGAACTTCCAAGAGTTCAATGTTTAAAATTTCATTTTTGGCCTCACAAGTACGACTATTTTCTTAGCTTTTGTAAGAGATAAAAAGAACCTTAACGCATTTCGTAAAATTTGCAAGTGCAGCGTTACACGTCTAATAGTATTTACACATAAAGTCCTTGGTTTGGAAATATGTAGCCTAAATCACTTGTCTGGGGGAACGTGGAGACTTACTAGTTAGGTATAACACGTATTTTTGAAAGTTTCTACAGCTTCTACTAAGTGAGCCAGAAACTGTGGCTACTTTCAGTGGAATGACAAAGTAGTTCCACTGAGCGTGTGGTAATTTGCTTGACAGCATGAAGGCCCATATACGGCGTACCTGGCATCTTTGTCAACGTAGGAAATTTTATCATTATTTCACGCCTCCACTAGCTGTAGGGCTTAAATTATGGAATATTTCGAGATCTGGCATCGGTATGCCTTAGGATATTTTCCTACTTTGCACGCATTCCAGATGGAAGAGTAGATGCCAATCCATGAGGGTTTCTGAGAGACCAAATTATTCCTGTCCTGAGGATACCAAAGTGCTGTGTGTTGTTTCTATAAAAATATGGGCAGTTTTGTAACGACGCAAGTTTTGTATGAATGATTTTCTTTTAACATATGACCATGTGCTGACTTCGTCACCTACGTCAGTTACAACACATTTCAAAATTATTTAAATTCTTTTTAAATTGTCTCTGAATGGTTCTTGAACGAAACTGTAAAACATCATCATTTGAGTCGTATGCGCAGAATTACGTCACTCAGTCCAATTTGTTTGTACAAACTTTTTTCAATTTAGATGTTTTGTTTCTTCTCAGAAATTATATTAATGCAAGTTATCTGATTTAACAAATATTAGAACCACATTGAATAAACTTTCCAGATTCAAACTCGTGATGAAAGTTGTCAAAATTAATAATCAATTCATTCACATAATTCTTCATAAATAAATTCTCGGAACACGTATTTGAACTTTAGCAGTATCCACTAAATTATTATCTTCCTACATATAGACGTGAACCTGAGCCTTGACAAGGTAGGACTGACCATTTACAACATGATTAAACTTTCTATAACGTCATTGTTGTACAAAATTATAAAATCTTATTTTTTCAGTTTTTAGAAGCACGACGCAACAACTCGGTTTCAGGATCTTCTGTTGCACTCTGGCTGTCGACCCGCGACGTATAGTGGCCGGCAATTTTCTCTCTTGCCCCGGCAGTGAAGATACTGTCTCCGTTCGTTGCTCCGCCCTCTCCGTACATGAAACATAAAAAAATAATTACAGAACTTTAGATAATTCACAACAATTACAAATATTACAAAAATAAACAAACCACTAAATAAAATTTATATTCACCTGCAAACTGGGCTGACACTAATGGATGGATGACGCTTCAATTTCGCGTCCCACTACACAGTCCATGGCGGGAGGAAGCTACGGTGAGGTTTTGCGGTAGAAATGAGTGAGACTGTTTCAGAGAGGCATTCTGGTGAACAGCGGGCCTTCTTAGTTTCCAAATCTGAAAGTGTGATAGCTGATGATGTGTTCTCCGTCTCGCATAAAGAATGTGGTGAAATTATTAATTCTTTATGTTGCAGTATGTTAAACTAGAAGTCATACGTTAATCTCAGCTACTGAATAGGTTCCTTTATGTGACTTTTTTAACTACCGGGTGCGTGTGTTTCAGTCAGATGGATAAACTATAGTACTGAAAGTTTATCGATAGTGAAGTCATCCAAAGTGGCCTAAGTTTCGTGTTTAAGGTGTACATTCCTTTATCACAGCTAAGATATGTGAGGCGGAAAGCAAAGCCTCTGCGTTACTCTTGAACAAAATCGTTGCCACGATATGTTCAACTACAGGCATCGTAGCGTATACGTTTTAACGTATATCTCACACTAGAAATTAACGACGACTGAACGTCGCCTAAGATGTGAGCCACATTTGTTGAATACGAGTCAAAATTTCTGAGCAGTGTTTGTCTGGATTGATAATTTCTTCTACAGATTACTTACGGTAGATCGTACATAAGTTCTCAACTTAAAGCAACGAACTAAACATCATTCAAAGTAATTGGTAGAGAACAGTATCCATAGTAACGAAGGCAAAGTCGAATGTTCTGTCGAATGTTCGGCTGTGGCTTTTTTCCTGGGACGCAAAATGTATTACCTTTTCTGGACAGATGCAAAAAGTGCAAGCAAAACGGATAAATAGTCTGGTCATCTAAACGAATTTGAAAAAAATGCGCGTAAATATACCTGGCGTTTAACAAGAGATCATTCTCTTTAGGACAATACAACTAACTACAAAAATGCTCTAGTCAACGGAAAAACTTTGAGATATGAAGTACGAAACGTTGGAAAATCTTTACTGCCAATGCCACTTACACACAAGCCTAGTGAAATGAGTGCATGGAACATGTTTTGTGTCCATAGTAACAATGGATGGGTACTGTGAAAGTCTTACAGAAATAGAAAAGAAAACTAGACTTCACTCAGTGTATAAGCGTTAGAGAAAATACATTACACTAAAAGAGGGCTTCACTAAGACATAATTTCGTATTTGAGGTGTAAAACATCTTTCTACGGAGGCATCCAGAAGACCTCATGTTCTCAAAAGAGGAAACTTTTTTTAATTTTCATACCGATTTTAAAACGCAAATTTGAGTAGGGGCAGTTACGAAGAACGGAAGTACTTAAAGTGAGGAAAGCAGAGCGACGTGTGTGTTCTACAGTTCATGTATGGATAAACTCACTACTTGGTTTTATTAAATTTCAAGTTGTTAAAGCGCAGAGTTGTCCAAAGCGCTGTAGTGAAACTTCTTATCCACAGCATAAATATATAGATTTCCTGTAAAAGTCGGAATTGTTGTTCAGATGCATGTTCAACATCTCGCCTTCAGTAACAATACTTGCGACACGTTCTTGAATGCTGTGTCACCACCTGGAAGGAAAGCTGGAGCAGCTATGTACTAAAAATGTGAATGCTCAGTCATTATAATATGAAACGTGTGGCAGAAATTCTGGATGATGTTTCTGTCAGTAATAATATACAACATCGAAATTAAAATTCAAAGAATATTTTCTTTTTTTGTTATGTCTTCTGAGTGGTCTGATGTGTCTCGTCACGCCTTTCTCTCATGTGGAAACTGAACCGTGAAAATTTACTCATCATCATCATCATCATCATTTAAGACTGATTATGCCTTTCAGCGTTCAGTCTGGAGAATAGCCCCCCTTATACAGTTCCCCCATGATCCCCTATTCAGTGCTAACATTGGTGCCTCTTCTGATGTTAAACCTATTACTTCAAAATCATTCTTAACCGAATCCAGGTACCTTCTCCTCTGTCTGCCCGACTCCTCCTACCCTTTACTGCTGAATCCATGAGTCTCTTGGGTAACCTTGCTTCTCCCATGCGTGTAACATGACCCCACCATCTAAGCCTGTTCGCCCTGACTGCTACATCTATAGAGTTCATTCCCAGTTTTTCTTTGATTTCCTCATTGTGGACACTCTCCTGCCATTGTTCCCATCTATTAGTACCTGCAATCATCCTAGCATCATGCGAAAGTAAGAGTAGCTTATCAGAGGTCTGTGCCTTTCCTAAAGGCAAATTAATAGTCATCTAACAGATCCTCACTTTTCTTTTCCATTCTTCTGTATATTATTATTGCCAGCAGCTCGTATGCATGAGATGTTATGCTGACGTTGTGGTAGTTTTTACACCTTTCTGACCTTGCTACTCCGGAATTGCGTGGATAATATTTTCCCGAATTTCTGATGGTGCGTCACCACTCTCACAGAGTGTACACACCAAACAGAATGAAGTTGTTTCGTTGACATTGCCCCCAATGCTTTTAGAAATTCTGATGGAATGTTATCTGCCTCAGAGCTCTTTTAAAGTCTGACTCCAATGCTGGATCCCCTATGTCTTCCTTATCGACTCCAGTTTCTTCTTCTATCACGTCATCAGATCACGTCAGCAGACAAGTTTCCCTCTCATAGAGGCCCTCAGTGTACTCTTTCCACCTATACGCTCTTTAGTCTGCGTTTAATATTGGCATGCGTATTTCATTCTTACTCCCACCACCCTTACTAATGATTTCCCCATATGTTATTTTGACTTTTCTACGTGCTGAATCAATCGATACGACCATTATATCTTTTATGATTATTCACATTTTTCCTGTAGCCATTTCTCCGTGACTGCCTTGCACTTACTATTTACTTCATTTCTAAGTGATTTCCATTGCTGAATACTTTTGTACTTCCTCCTTTTGGTGATGAATAAAGCGTATCTTCTGTTACTCATCGTTTCTTCGAAGTTATCCTCCTTGTCCTCATATCTGACTGTTCACCATCTATGAATGCCGTTCCTAGAGACTTCCACTCCTCTTCAACGGAACGGGCTAATATGATATTCCCCATCGCAATATCCACATTGTAAACATATTTCATATTATTCGTCTTTATCTGTAGCCGACTTCTATTAACCTGGCTATTTTCAGCCACTTGTACCATTTTACTTTGAAACTTGCTGGCGGATTAAAACTCGGCACCTGTGCCTTTCGCGGTCAAGTGCTCTACAAGGAGAGCTTCTGTGAAGTTTTGAAGGTAGGAGACGATGTACTGGCGGAGCTACAGCTCTGATGACGGGCCGTGAGTCGTGCTTGGGTAGTTCCGTTGGTAGAGCACTTGCCCGCGAAAGACAAAGGTCCCGAGTTCGAGTCTCGGTCTGGCACACAGTTCTAATCTGCCAGGAAGCTTCATATCAGAGCACACTCCGCTTCAGAGTGAAAATTTCATTCTGGGCCATTTTACTTTCCCGAAGGCTTTCTCTAGATCGACAAACCTTATGAGTGTGTCTTGATGTTTCAAGTCTTGCCTGCATTATCAAGCTCAGCGTCATAGTTGCTTTTGCCAAAGCGAAACTGATCGTAATCTAAAAGTCCACAAAGTTTCTTTTCCATTCTGTCGCATATTATTCTGGGCAGCCACTTTGATGTATGAAATGTTGAGCTGATTGCCGGCCAGAGTGGCCGAACGGTTAAAGGCGCTACAGTCTGGAACCGCATGACCGCTACGGTCGCAGGTTCGAATCATGCCTCGGGCATGGATGTGTGTGATGTCCTTAGGTTAGTTAGACTTAAGTAGTTCTAAGTTCTAGGGGACTTATGACCACAGCAGTTGAGTCCCATAGTGCTCAGAGCCATTTGAACCATTTGTTAAGCTGATTCCGCGGAAGTTCTCGCATTTGTCTGCACCTGCTATCTCCGCTATTGTGTGGATGATGCTGTTACGAAATGCTAACTGTACGTCTCCAGACTCATGGATTCTACGAACTAAGTTGAACAACAATTTCGTAGCCACTTCCATCAATGATTTTAGAAAATCCGAAAGAGTGTTAGTTATACCTTCCCCATTACTTGTCAGCATGTCTTCCGAAGCTCTGTTATGGCATTAAACCACGGAAATTAATTCGCTGCAGAACATTTGGGAAGATGTATACATGCACGCAAGCACCAACGCACATAGAAGGTATATGAGACATACTGTAGCTGCAGAAAGTGTCCGAAAGTCTGTAGGTGGTCGCCTCTGATGTGACTCAGGGGTCTGACTGCATTCTCTGTAATCAAACATTCTTCCAGGTGCACTTTGTAGCCAAAACCGTATCTTTTGTGATTCCATTACGCAACAGTATCACATAAATTATAACATTTTAGAAGTTAGAACAGTATCACATAAATTATAACATTTTAGAAGATGATGTGTGATCTTTATCAGGGGACATTGAGATAAGCTATGTTGCAGAACGCAATGAAACTACCTTGGAGCGTCATACGTGAATTCGAGTAGTTGGTACTCCAGTTATTTATGCATTCTCCCTCTAAAGAGGTTCTTAACCATTATTATCTTTAGATTTCTATAAATTTTCAGAGGTACTTATGTGGAATGAATCATCCTGGGTATATCATCGGAAGCATATCAGAACATACGCTACTGGCTATACGCAAGGCTGCAGTTTCTCTGAAATTATTGTGTTGACAAGATGCTGGGAATACAGACACAGCTAAGGAAGCTCTTCTTTAGTGATAATACAGTCCCAAAAGAAGAACCCAGTTCCACTATGTTTAATAGAAATTTTAAACAAACATCACATACGTGCTTTTGTGAACTGCAGGTCAAGTAGATAGCTAATTAACAACAGTATCTGTTTAAACGTAAGTCATATCGCGTACGTCAGCTAATGTCCTGTGTTTCTTAATTACCTGCAATAACAGTACTACTGTTACCAATAATAAACAGAATGCATCGGATTCTGGCCTTAAATAGTTTTTCATAGCTGAATGGTGTGGCAAACTGCTGCAGAATTTTTGATATTATATTTTACATTATTCTAAAATATGTCATTTACGTGTTTCTTAGGAACTAGCTTAGTAAAACTTTACAATTACTACAATTTTTAAGTAACTGTAGCACACAAAATGACCTAGCAACTTTATTAGCACCAGGGAGGAATTTTATTTGTTAACTCACATTTGTAAAGCTCTCACTAGCATAATGTTAACTTAGGCGTAAGATAAAGTATGTGGTTCTTAAGACAGAATGAGATCTTTGAAGTATGTGTAGTTGTCCACTAATTTTACGTTTGGTGCCCTGTTGGGACAGAAGATAAGCGACAGACCCCAAGTTGCATTAGTACTGATGCGAGTGAAAAGCTAAGAAAAAATGGTTCAAATGGCTCTGAGCACTATGGGACTTAACTGCTGTGGTCATCAGCCCCCTAGAACTTAGAACTACTTAAACCTAACTAACCTAAGGACATCACACACATCCATTCTCGAGGCAGGATTCGAACCTGCGACCGTAGCGGTCACGCGGCTCCAGACTGTAGCGCCTAGAACCGCACGGCCACTTCGGCCGGCAAAAGCTAAGAAACTTTCAGATTTTTGTATCATTGATTGCGATGTACGAGTCACGATAGGAAACATCTTTCGAACTAAATGACGTGGCACATCTGTTTTTATTGGTTGCTGTTAAAATCAACAGGCTTGTAAATTACGATACGTGGATAAACATTACAGCGTAGTGAGAGTTCATTTAGGATTTGGGGAGTTTAGTAGAAAATAGATAAGGTATTTCAAATTATTGCGGTTTACAAAACAGTGTACTTCTTCTTCTAGTGCCTATCTGTTCCGTATAATACTGACCATCACAGTTGCATCACTTTTGCTTGTTTGAAGAAGTCTGTTTGTCGTTTGTCCATGTCCTTAAACTCTCCAAGTCAAGATGAAACACAATACACCATACGTTAAACAGTCAAAAATTTTCAGACATTATTTCCAATGTGCTCCGTTTGAAGAAAAAATCGAAACAACAATATCTGATGTCAGGGAGCTGCGAGCTACAACCAGGAATAACATATTTCTTAGTAGAAAAAAGACAAAAGTAAAGGCACCTGTATCAGGTGCCACTTTAAAATATCGGTAGAGAAAATTACGGAAATGAAACGTATTAAGTTAACTGAAAGAGGAACTTTATAAACAAGAGTTAATGATGCTTACATCTCAGCAGTCAATGGATTGTCAGGATCTATGAGAACTGTGGACTCATTAAACATTCAGCTGCTGTTGCTGCGAGCGAAATAATGCCCACGCGCCCAACTTATTAAAAACACTCATTAACTACGCTTCAGAGTATTTAACTACTGTCATGACATTCAGAGTGAAATACGTATGTTTCATTTATAATAAAACCACATGACATTTAAATTACACAAAGTCACAAATGAATGCTATTATGTGAAACTGAATTCGGGATATCAAAATAAATGTATTTTGTTTCTCTACTGTTCGAAGTAGGAAATCGTACTCATATTAAAGCGTTAAATTAATCTTATGTAGACAAATACCCCGTGACTCGCAGTGTCAAATTATCTGTTTTTTTTTCTTTTCATGTATATTGGTTTTCCTTTCAGTAATAATCATCATCCTTCTTGACGTTGCAGTTCATCTGTCTACGTTTTTTCAGAAATAGATTTCCTTTTGGAGATAGTTCACCTAAAGCTAAACACAGTTTTTATTTCTGTTATCCTTCAGACATATTTCACTGAAGTTCCAGCACTATCAGTGGATTTTTTTGGTATTCTGTACAAAACCGGAAAAATGCTTTTTGCTACTTGTAGACATATAAATTTGAGTTTTTAAGACAGTAATTACGTATTTTAAGACTACGCAAAATTTATATATATGCCTCGTTACCACATGGTGTGGATTTCCTAGGTTTTGTGTTACTTAATGTAGTTGTTTCGTTTCACAGTTTGTCTCTTGTCATATCTGCACTGAAGTTTCATTTATTGCTTCTTTCTTGTTGTTAATTATGTTCTCATTTTCTGTTATAAGATTCTGTACTATTTTATGTATATTGTCTATGATGATGTATTTAGATAATTGTTCTAGCAGAGATATGTCTTCGTTAGTATTGAATGTCATTCAGATGGTCAGGGGTTTGTGGAATGTTTTCCATTTTTGCCTTCTACTTTCATGTATAATGATTTTGTTTTGCTACAAAAGTATGTGCAGTTTCTGTTGTTGTTTCCCCATTTTATTTGTATGAGTGTTGCTGTGTTTTGTTTTACTGTATCTACAATGTCATTCAATATTTCAGAGATTGTGATTTCCTAGTTCCAGATAAATCTTGAATAGTTTGGCATTGAGTTCCTGCTTCTTCGTGTGGAGGTATCTAATTTATTGTTTACAGCCAGGCAATTTCGGCTTTTTGCTTGGCATGTTGAGCTACAGGTGACATGCTGTTTCCATTGTTACATATACAGTTAGGTATTACACCATGTGAATGACTGAAGCTGTCGAATTTTATGTTCAAAGTAGTTTAGTGAAATTTTGCTGCAGTGTTCCAGAATTGGTTGTAGACATTCGCTGGAAATGCCTTTTAGGACGTTGAAATAATCATCTTGAGGTGAATGTCTTCTGCCTGTGTTCGCTTACAAATAGATTTGTATTTGGAGGGAGTCTCCTTTGAGCAAAACACAATTTTTCCTTTTCTTCTTATTCTCCTGGCACGTTTTGCTTAAGTTTCAACATCATAATGTTCTTTTAGTTATTTCTGTAAAAAAAGAAATGCTTTTTACCACTTGTAAACATACAAATTTGTGTCCTCAAGACAGTATTCTCGTATTTGATAGACAATATTTTTTATATATACCTTGTTACCACATGCTATGGAACCAATTGTAAAACGGTTATTTACTTCCAACATTTATGTGCGGCAATGTTATGGTTATGCCTTACATTAATTAATACCATGCGGAAGGTTGTGTGTGTGTTTATGGAAGGGAGCTTCGATGTGTTTGTGGGTTGGTGTATTCTGATGGTTCTTGAAGGGCAGAGAACAGAGTTACATTGCAAAGAATTCATTTATTACTTGTTTTCATTTAACTGTGGCTTTTTGTATTTGATACTTTTGTTTAGCTGTTATGGGTTTGTTGTAGCTGTTATGGGTTTGTTGTAGAGGTTGCTTGCAAATGACTGGCAGAGTGTTGAAATAATAGATGCAAAACATAGACACACATAACACAAACACACTGAACACACACACACACACACACACACACACACAACACACACAAAAACACACACACACTCACACATACTATTTCACATAGTATTAGTTAATGGTAGGCATAACTACAATATACCCAGTGGTAAATTTTCGAAGCAAATGACAGTTATACATTAAATTCTATATCGTTGCGGGTAATAAACCGTGAAACAAACCAATTGCATCAAATAACATGAAATCCAGGAAGTCCACATCATGTGGTAACAAGGTGTATATGTAATTTTCTCTGTTTTTCGAATACATAAGTAGTGTGTTAAAAACACAAGTTTATATGTGTACAATTAGTAAGAAGGATTTTTTCTGGATTTTTAGAAGAAAGTAAAAAGCCACTGATAGTGCTGAAACTTCAGCAAAACATGTCTGGAAGATAAAAATTGTGGTCGCTTGTGGTGGACTGTATCCAAAAACAATTCTCCTATCACCGTTACCACGTCATACCCGACCTCCTGTAGCCGTGTACTTCTGGGTTGTCCTGTCCCTGTCTTGCGTTTAGAGAATCCTATGTTATATAGTTTATTCTTCGACATTCTACCTTATGTTTGAGCCTATCACAATCTTTCCTTTTTTTGCCATTTTTGTGATTATAGAACTCCAGTAGGTAGTTATCTGTTCTAGCCTTCCTTCCCCTGGTTTCTTCACAGATTAACGATACAAGAACTTTTCATAATATCCATACAACTCCAGTAGGGGTTTACCTTTTCTAGACTTGCTTTCCCTGGTTTCTTCATAGATTAACGACACAAGAACTTTTCATAATCTTCTAATAGATTCTCCTCCTTTCTTTTCCTAGACGTTATATTTCTCATCTATAAAATTATACTATCATTTATGGCGTTATAGTTTATAGAGAAAAGAATAAAAATTTCATATAGTTAGTGTTGTTCTCCCGTTTCCGCTCTAAATGTCTTGACTTATGGTAGAAGTTTTTATACTAAGAAAACCAACGTACTTTAGTACTTACACACTTAGTACATTTTACAAATTTTTTACGGTTACATCAGTATATCCATGTCTCACCTTTTATCGAATACATTGATTGAAATTACATTGTGCTCATCCCGAGTTTGAAAGAAGTGAAGGACTGAATATTAATTATCGAGGATGAATTGAGTAAAATCTCTACTTCTTTACACCGTTCAAAATATTAAAAAGATCAAGCTTTCTAGGATGGCCGAACCCGACGCCCGCTGGAAGATGGGAAGATTAAGGCTCCCTCAGTCCTGGTGGCGGAATTTTGAATCTCGGACGAATCTCAGGGAGACATCCCGCAGGACCGTCTGATGACACTTAACCCTGGCCGAAACTGCCACTCGCTGCGACAGTACCCCTGAAACTAACATCTCAGTTACTACTATCGTCCTGCAAGTGACTTAGCAGAGACTAAATATCTGGCATCAATAGCGACGACAACAACAACAAAACATAAAGTTCCTTTAACATAAGCATAAAAGCTTAAAGGTGAATTAATACTATGCAACCTGCCCTTCCCTGAATAGCACGATTATGCCCCTTAATGTCTATCGTGTGGGATGTCAATGTGAGGAACCCACAAAGTAGCGCTACTATATGTTTACATATCATAGACCTCAAGGGCGCCAGGCAAATTAAATAGCAGGCCTTATTTTTATCATTCAAACAACATAAATGTCAGAACAAGCAGAGCTAAAGCTTTAGCAACAATACTTTTAAAACTTACTGTACTTTAAGAAAGGAATAAGGTTGACCAATCTCATAAATAATCTGCTCAAGTACACATAAGTTACTGCCACACATGCTGCAGAGTATGGTCACAGAATCACAAAATCAACTACACTTATGATCGTAGCCACAAAATGGACGTGGCCACACAGGCAAGGGCAAACACCGATCAGGCTTTAGCACAGACGACCATAGAGCACTGTGCAGAACAAGGCAAGTAAGAAACTGCGACCGTATCCAAATCAGTACTTACGGTGAAGCACCCTTAACTAAAATAACTAAGTACTGTGGTGCACCACTTCACTATTCTACAGAAGTGAAGCACCCTACCTCACACAAAAGTGCTTCGCAGTAATAACCGCCACAAAAGGCCGAAAAACAACACTATAGAAACCTTTAAAATCAAGTCAGCAAAATCAGTACCAATTACAAACAAGGCAACTGATCTCCCAACGCCCTGAACTGCAGGGAACAGTCGCATCATGAGACAACACAGTACAGGGAGATGTCAATGTTCCACACTCCAAGTTCGATCGTTTTTGAAACCATACCAAGGCAGCAGACCATCAGCTCTTCCCGTTTTATCTTTGGAGGTGATCACTAACTCACAAAGGGAGTCTATGACGGTGGGATCAAACATTTACATCAAACTTTGTACAAATATAGTAGGCTGTTAAAACAACATAATATGCTACTAGTAAGATGCAGTACTTGGGCAATTCGCAGAAAATCGCAAGGGAAGCTTTACACGTCTATTATGTGGCTTACATATCTGCGTGTAGATCGCGGACATTACAGTTCATAGTGGTGAAGTGACTAGCGTTCGAGCTTCATAAGACATACGAGTATGAGGCGAGGATTAAATTCCCGTTCAAACTCAATTAAAAATCTATTTTTTTTCATCAGTGGTCATATTACTCAATTTATACGACATTTGACAGGTAATATAATGAAAAAAAACGGCGCGTATTTGAATCCAGTTTTTATTTTTGTTTCCTATGTCTGTATGACAAATAGCATCATGCAACGAGTGATATCGAGAGCATATCCGACGAGTAATTGTACGCTACTCTTGTGGCCTGTCACATTGTGACTTCCTACGTTACTAAGTGTGAGTAACGTCATTCACGTAATTATTTATCGAGGTTTCACTTGGGCTTTCCAAGTCTGTCCCTCGTGCTGGATAATTTGATTACGAATGTAAGTAGTCAATTAACGTATGATATTCACTACAATTTGAAAATGCACGTGTTTTTTCTATTATTTTACCTCTCAAATGGCTTATGAATTAAATAATGTGACCAGTGATGAAAGAGATGTAGATTAAAAAATAAGTGTTCAAGGGATTCGAACTATCGGATTGTCCACGACCCTCTTGCAAAGCGCGAACGCTAACCGCTTGCACGCATGTATTTAATGCAATCCAGCAGACGATTCTAGCACCCAGAAAGGAAAGCTAATATGCAGGCAGAAGTTTCACTACGTGAGTTATCAAAAGTTGTAGGGATTTACTGTCGCGGGCAGAACTTTGCGTGAAACTTTGCCGTTCAGACTACTGAGAGGTGGCCAAAGTTCTTAACGAAGTATTGGTCGCACTGTACAATTGGCGATTTTTGACCGCCTAGCAGGCTGATCAACACTCTGCTCCTGTCAACGCATAAAGCGATCTTGAGCTGTGGTTTTAAAATGTAGGTTGAAATTTCTTGACAGAATAAAATTCTGTATTTGCTGGTTCGGGACCGCACCCGGAACCTTACATTACACAAGAACTGCTATCATGGCATAAACTATCCAGACACGACTCATTAGAGAAGCTGGTGGAAGTAAAGCCGTGAGGCTGCATTTTGTACGACACCTTTATTGTCCAGTTGGTATTGTCCTCGCAATGTAGGGTTCTGTGTTAGATTCCACTTAGGCACCCAATTCCAATCTGCTGGGGAAGCTCAGAAATGCACAAACTGCAAAGTAAAACATTCATTCTTAAAAGTGAATACGCTACGGTCGCAGGTTCGAATCCTGCCTCGGTCATGGATGTATGTGATGTTAGGTTTAAGTAGTTCTAAGTTCTAGGGGACTGATGACCTCAGAAGTTAAGTCCCATAGTGCTCAGAGCCATTTGAATCACTTTTTTTAAAGTTAATATTGTTTACGTCACTAAATTAGTGAATACTTATTTTTCATGGTTAGTTTCTTACCTCAAAGCCCCAAAGTTCTCAGTTTATGAGCCTCGACGATCTGCGTCATTCTGATCATAAAATTTTCGGCGATCCAGTTTATGGCATGTCCTTGTCATTGTCTTTCTGCAACGCCACAGTCGGGAGAAAGGAAGCAAGAAAGGAAGAATGAATGGGTTTAGCTTCCAACTGACACCGATGTCTTTAGAGACGGACTACAAGCTCGGATCTTGGCAACGACGGGGAAGGAAACCGGCCATGCACTTTCGAAGAAACTGAGCCGTCGGGAGGTTGCTGGCACCACCAACTGAATTCCTGGCGCCAGTAGCTCGATCTGTCGTGTGATGACCCTCTGGTTTAAGGCCACTAAGATCTTTGCTCAAGACTGTTGACGTGCTGTGGCCTGGAGAGTTGGGGAGTGGTAACAGAACGAGACAGTGCGAGAGGTCCGCCCAGCGACCGAAGCGGGTAATGAGCAAACGTCTTGTGGACACGGTGTTCGGCGAGTGGTTACTGGGCATATCTGTGAACCGACCTGAATCCGTGGCTGCCAGCCAGCTCTGGGACGTGGCACACCCATGAGAGAGTTGAAGCCAGTCTCGCTGTGTTGAATTCTGGGCTCCCTTGGGAACTGGCAAGCTTCAGCTTCGATTCGTGAACTTCAGTTAAGATTTGGATTTGAAGGTCTTAACTGTTATTTTCTTATTGATATCTGTAGATCTGTTGCGATTATTGTGATTTCTTAGCTTATCTATTTCACCACCAGTTGGTTCCTTGAATTGTGACTGTTGTATGCTTTTCTTGAGTCGATTCTGGCCTAGGTTGTTTGTTAACAACATGCCTTAAACTATGTGACCCGACGGTGTTTCCTGAGCTGGAGTGATAACGTGTTTTTCATTTTACAGTTGCTAAGGCTGCGTAATTGGGTTTGGCAGCTTAATTTTCTTTCGGGCTTTTCGGCGTCGTTGTAGAGGCGGTATCTTGCAGTGACGCGGGTATACCGTTTTGCTAGTTATTGTTGTTTTCATGTAATTAACCTTGCTGTGTTAATATTTCTTTTGCCTGTCTTTTCCCAACGAAAAGGCCTTGGAGGACCTTGCTTGGCATTTCTATTTGGTGTAGTCTTGTCCTCCTTGCGTGTAAGCCTTCTGGTGAACCCCTCGTAAGGACACTATTCAAACTTTTAGTTATTTCACTGAAACTGTTATCATTGACGACCTGCCTCTTGCCGGCCGGGGTGTCCGAGAGGTTCTACGCGCTACAGTCTGGAAGCGCGCGATCGCTACGGTCGCAGGTTCGAATCCTGCCTCGGGTATGGATGTGTGTGATGTCCTTAGGTTAGTTAGGTTTAAGCAGTTCTTAGTTCTAGGGGACTGATGACCTCAGAAGCTAAGTTCCATAGTGCTCAGAGCCATTTGAACCATTTGAACCTGCCTGTTTTCTATTTCGTAATTTCGCTTAACTGAAGTTATTATTAAAGAAGCCCTACCTGTTTTCTCTTTGGTGATTTCATCTAACTGAAATTGTTATTAAAGAAGGCCTGCCTGTTTCCTATTCGGTAATTTTACGTAACTGAAGCTGTGATTATTGAAGGCCCGCCTGTTTTCTATTTGGCAGTTCTACTTAACTGAAGCTATTATCATTGTTGGCCTCTCTGTTTTCTATTTGGTAATTTTACTTAAGTGAAGCTGTTGTTATTAAAGGTTGTTCTCTTTTAATTAAGAGCTACTTCATAATCCGGGTAAGCTAAAACTCTTTTTAATCGAGGCCTACTTGTCTTGTTGCCCTATTAATGCGATCAGATATCTCACTCAATCTGTGATGTATTTAAGTTAAATTATGATTGCCAAAGGCTTACCTCTTTCAGAGATGTTTATGTCAATAAGGCAATAACACGAAATGACAAAAATTGGTTTCAATGGCTCTGAGAACTATGGGAGTTAACTTCTGAGGTCATCAGTCCCCTAGAACTTAGAACTACTTAAACGTAACTAACCTAAGGACATCACACGAACACCCATGCCCGAGGCAGGATTCGAACCTGCGACCGTAGCGGTCACGCGGTTCCACACTGTAGCGCCTACAACCGCTCGGCCACCCTGGCCGGCACGAAATGACGCTTGGAGGTACATGAGCCGTACCTGTCGGCTTTCACCCCTTTATTCATAATTGTAGGTTTTAGAAACCATCGCGGCGTTTACCTGTAGCGATTTAGGGAAAACACGGGAAAGTTAAACCTGGATGGATGGTCTCTAGTTTGAACCGTCGTCCTCCCGAATGCGAGTCCAGTGCGCCACTTCGCTCAGTCACCACAGTCGTTCAATTCAAACAAGCTAAAGTTGGTTGGTTGGTTGGTTGGTTTGGAGTGGAAGGGACTAAACTACAAGTCAAATCTGCATCTGTATCTCAGCACTTAAGTAAACTTGCGATAGTAAACAGTATACGCTTTCGTTTATGCCATATTGGCTCCAGACTACCTCGTTTATGAAAGTTTGCCGATGTTACCGTTACGTTGAACTCAAAGTATATGCTGCCATATGAAGCAACATTCACAGATAGATCTGTAAACGGTTTTCTCCTTTGAATTGTCTATATTGCTTCCGATGACTGAGGGTAACCAGCAGGTAACCATCTAGAAAAAGTAATTAATGATAACAAAGAAAATGAAATCATAACATGTAAGCTTTCACAGCCGGCGTCTTCATTAATTAAAACTTCCGGGCAGAATTGCCGTGGTCCATATGTAAAATGTCTTCTCCTTCCTGACGTTTCGTTGCCTACTGCGGGTAACATCTTCTGAGGTGAGGGAAAGTTTAAGATCGGTGAAAGCTGCCTAAGGTGCCTAAGGTGTGTATAAAATTCCGTGTAGCTGTGGCATGGTTTATATTGGTACAACTAAAAGGAATGTTAATACGCGCATAACGGAACATAAAAGGAACTGTAGATTGGGACAAATTGACAAATCAGCTGTAGCGGAACACGTTTTCAAAGACCGTGATCACGAAATAAAATTTAGTGAGACAAACGTGATAGCTAGGACCTCTCATTATTATACCCGCATGTATAGAGAAGCTATGGAGATTTACAAGCACGAAAATAATTTTAATAAAAAAGGAGAAGGATTAAAACTAGGCAAGATATGGCGGTGGACTTTGTACAAACGAAGTGACAATCGATTACCTGTAATCGAGATGGCACTAGCGAGATATAGTTCCAAAGTCTACATCTACATCTACATCTACATTTATACTCCGCAAGCCACCCAACGGTGTGTGGCGGAGGGCACTTTACGTGCCACTGTCATTATCTCCCTTTCCTGTTCCAGTCGCGTATGGTTCGCGGGAAGAACGACTGTCTGAAAGCCTCTGTGCGCGCTCTAATCTCTCTAATTTTACATTCGTGATCTCCTCGGGAGGTATAAGTAGGAGGAAGCAATATATTCGATACCTCATCCAGAAACGCACCCTCTCGAAACCTGGCGAGCAAGCTACACCGCGATGCAGAGCGCCTCTCTTGCAGAGTCTGCCACTTGAGTTTGTTAAACATCTCCGTAACGCTATCACGGTTACCAAATAACCCTCTGACGAAACGCGCCGCTCTTCTTTGGATCTTCTCTATCTCCTCCGTCAACCCGATCTGTTAAGGATCCCACACTGATGAGCAATACTCAAGTATAGGTCGAACGAGTGTTTTGTAAGCCACCTCCTTTGTTGATGGACTACATTTTCTAAGGACTCTCCCAATGAATCTCAACCTGGTACCCGCCTTACCAACAATTAATTTTATATGATCATTCCACTTCAAATCGTTCCGCACGCATACTCCCAGATATTTTACAGAAGTAACTGCTACCAGTGTTTGTTCCGCTATCATATAATCATACAATAAAGGATCCTTCTTTCTATGTATTCGCAATACATTACATTTGGCTATGTTAAGGGTCAGTTGCCACTCCCTGCACCAAGTGCCTATCCGCTGCAGATCTTCCTGCATTTCGCTACAATTTTCTAATGCTGCAACTTCTCTGTATACTACAGCATCATCCGCGAAAAGCCGCATGGAACTTCCGACACTATCTACTAGGTCATTTATATATATTGTGAAAACCAATGGTCCCATAACACTCCCCTGTGGCACGCCAGAGGTTACTTTAACGTCTGTAGATGTCTCTCCATTGAGAACAACATGCTGTGTTCTGTTTGCTAAAAACTCTTCAATCCAGCCACACAGCTGGTCTGATATTCCGTAGGCTCTTACTTTGTTTATCAGGCGACAGTGCGGAACTGTATCGAACGCCTTCCGGAAGTCAAGGAAAATGGCATCTACCTGGGAGCCTGTATCTAATATTTTCTGGGTCTCATGAACAAATAAAGCGAGTTGGGTTTCACACGATCGCTGTTTCCGGAATCCATGTTGATTCCTACATAGTAGATTCTGAGTTTGCAAAAACGACATGATACTCGAGCAAAAGACATGTTCTAAAATTCTACAACAGATCGACGTCAGAGAGATAGGTCTATAGTTTTGCGCAGCTGCTCGTCGACGCTTCTTGAAGACTGTGACTACCTGTGCTCGAAAACACGTGATGAGTGGTGGCGCCATCTAAGTGCTCTCTATATAAGCGGGACCTCCAGCGCCTAGCAGCCAGTGTCCGACTCACCTCAGAAGATGTTGCCCGCAGTAGGCAACGAAACGTCAGGAAGGAGAAGAAGTTTTACGTATGGACCACGGCAATTCAGCCCGGAAGTTTCAATTAATAAAGAAAATGAAAGTTTAGGCACTATTAACTGTTAGGCTCACAAGCCGGCCGGACTTGATGATACAGCAGATGACAGATTCCATCAGGCCGACACCAGGATCTCGCGTGACAGGCGAGCTGCCGCCTACAATTAGCCTGCCAGTATTCCGTCAAAACACATCAAAGCGGACGCGCGACGTGCCTGCGCACCCAACAACCAGATGGGGCCGTGTGGAGCATCCGCCGCACGCATTTGCCGGCGCTGGGCAAACAGGATTAGCTATACTGCAGCTCAGCAGCCCGCTAGTCCGTGCACCTGTGTATTCTGTACAGTGACCGGCAGCTGCGTATTGTCTGCGTGGCACACTTCAAGCGACTTGAGGCGTGGCTCCAAATGTGCACAGGGTGGGATGTTGCTAAGACTCGGCATCAAATAATTAATCGCTGATGAGTATACGAGGTGTCCCATTTGAATCCACAGCCCCAACTAACTCTTCGTCCGGCAGCGGAAAATCAAGTATTAAGCAAACCTTGTTTAGCTACCAACCAGGAAGATATAAACAGCACGGTTGTCTTTCTTGAAACTTTGTACGTTAATAACATACGAACAGTAGTACGTCCTTTTTTAATTAGTTTCCTTTTTCTTCGGTAAACACTATCTGTCCTCAAGACCTGCTCAGAAACATACCGCAGGATAGCATTCGCTTAAAGGAGACGTTATTAAAAAATTCTTCATCATAATCACTTCAAGCATTAGGCCATTTTATTGTTTTGTCTGTTACAGTACCGAACGCTTCCTCAATCTTCCTTGACTTCTTCTCCCAACTGACTTAAATCTTGTTATCTAGTAATGTAATCCTCCACCACTGATTCTTTCGAGCTGTTCATTCCAGTCTCTTCTATTTTCTTGTGTTTTATTGAGGATGTTATATATTTTCAGCTCTTCCCTAATTTCCGAAATCCGCCGAATCTCGTGCATCCCATTACTGCTCTTAAAGACCTCATACCTGTGCTTGCCGTCGTCTTATAAAGTTTCAATCTTGTTTCCTTGTTCGTTTTAGTTTTTAGACACCTGTTTATTACTTCACACGTATTTACAAATTTGCTAATTATTAAGAACGTGACACAAATTCAGTTTTACGCTTCTGTGTCAGTGACATAGTGCATCTACCGGGGTTTAAGTATCTCGTCCGTGTGCTAGAATCGACAGGTAACAAATGGAAACACTGAGAAAACGGATTACGGTAATTCAGTGAACCATTTAAATACTAAATTTATGTGAATACATTGTACACCAACGACGGACAGGTAGGAATGCTTCTTATTTATAGATAATTTTGGTGAGAAAAACTGTGATTGCGGTAGAGGTTTCTTATCTACAACATAAACACTTTTAGTACATACCGTACTACTTTTAAACGAGACGTTGTGAACAAACAAAGACAGCCTATGATTAAAATTGACCTTCTCTTCCTTGGTATGTATTTTACTCACACAATCCACCTCATGAATGACTGAATGGCCCATCTGCATTTTCATTGTGTTTCCATTTGTTTACTACCGCTTCTAAAAAATTGACAAGTTACGTTAATCCGGGCATCTGTACTGGGTTCTAGTACAAAGTCAACTTCGTTGTACGTTTTTATAACGTCAGATTTAAGGGAAGTAAACTTAAGTACGTTTTTGATTCAGCAGAGGAAGTGGATTACCTAATTAAAAAAAAACCAGTGTGCTATTTAAATAACGCTTAATGCTGCTGATATATTCTAGAAGAACGAAGATACAGTCATGAGGATGAGTGACCCTCCTAGTTAAACAACATATGCTCGATATGTTTTTTTTTATTTTGCTTCTTGACAAAGACTTATTTGGGGTGTACAAGAATAATGAGGCGCGCTTCATGCACGGGAGCGGTGTCCACTAAAACATAGCAGAAACGAAATTGTGCTTAAGATTATGGGATCACAGTGCTGATGTCATTTGTGCCTAGGCTTACGCACTACTTAATCTAACTAGAATTAACTTACACTAAGGACAACACACACACCCATCCCCGAGGGATGACTCGAACCTCCGACAGGAGGGAGCCACACGATCCGTTACGAGGCGTCCAAGACCGCACGGATACCCCGCGTGGCAAAGCAGACAATATGGCGAATTTTCTGAATTACGCGGATATTTTAACGTTTATTAATTGAGAATTATGACACTGACTTTTCTTTTACTTTCTTTGGCACTGCGAACGCCTGAGAGGAGGACCTCAACGACGTAACGTGAGTGGAACTTGATCAAGCAGTAACAAGATAACAGCGCTTCAAACCCCGCACCAGCCAGCAAGAGAAGAGGGCCGCACGAAGTGTAGCGTACCCACAATCTCCGGTAATTGTATGACTCGTGTAATCTAGTGTCCTGCAGTTTTAAGCCAAGGCATCTATTCTAAAGAATTTTGTACCCTCAGAGTAACAATAGGTATACAACTGAAAGTTATTACACGAACAAAATACAGGGTGTTTCAAAAATGACCGGTATATTTGAAACGGCAATAAAAACTAAACGAGCAGCGATAGAAATACACCGTTTGTTGCAATATGCTTGGGACAACAGTACATTTTCAGGCGGACAAACTTTCGAAATTACAGTAGTTACAATTTTCAACAACAGATGGCGCTGCAAGTGTTGTGAAAGATATAGAAGACAACGCAGTCTGTGGGTGCGCCATTCTGTACGTCGTCTTTCTGCTGTAAGCGTGTGCTGTTCACAACGTGCAAGTGTGCTGTGGACAACATGGTTTATTCCTTAGAACAGAGGATTTTTCTGGTGTTGGAATTCCACCGCCTAGAACACAGTGTTGTTGCAACAAGACGAAGTTTTCAACAGAGGTTTAATGTAACCAAAGGACCGAAAAGCGATACAATAAATGATCTGTTTGAAAAATTTCAACGGACTGGGAACGTGACGGATGAACGTGCTGGAAAGGTAGGGCGACCGCGTACGGCAACCACAGAGGGCAACGCGCAGCTAGTGCAGAAGGTGATCCAACAGCGGCTTCGGGTTTCCGTTCGCCGTTCTTCCAAAGGAATCATTGGCCCATTTTTCAGATCCGAAACGATTACTGCATCTCGCTATCTGGACATTCTTCGTGAATTTGTGGCGGTACAAACTGCCTTAGACGACACTGCGAACACCTCGTGGTTTATGCAAGATGGTGCCCGGCCACATCGCACGGCCGACGTCTTTAATTTCCTGAATGAATATTTCGATGATCGTGTGATTGCTTTGGGCTATCCGAAACATACAGGAGGCGGCGTGGATTGGCCTCCCTATTCGCCAGACATGAACCCCTGTGACTTCTTTCTGTGGGGACACGTGGAAGACCAGGTGTACCGCCAGAACCCAGAAACAATTGAACAGCTGAAGCAGTACATCTCGTCTGCATGTGAAGTCATTCCGCCAGACACGTTGTCAAAGGTTTCGGGTAAATTCATTCAGAGACTACGCCATATTATTGCTACGCATGGTGGATATGTGGAAAATATCGTACTACAGAGTTTCCCAGACCGCAGCGCCATCTGTTGTTGACAGTTGTAACTACTGTAATTTCGAAAGTTTGTCTGCCTGAAAATGTACTGTTGTCCCAAGCATATTGCAACAAACGGTGTATTTATATCGCTGCTCGTTTAGTTTGTATTGCCGTTTCAAATATACCGGTCATTTTTGAAACACCCTCTACGCTGCTCTAATAATGATCGAAACTAGAAAACATACGTACTTGTGTTACTTGTTTTACTGTAGCTATTACGTTTGAAGTGAAATTTAATAAAACTGAAGTTAATAAAACGGTGTCTATTCGTATTTGAGCAAATGATACGAAAATGTGAATTTACGTAATAATTACTGGAATTTCTGTGAACGGTGAGAGTCAATGTTTCTGAAAGAGTTCGGATGAAAGTATAAAATATCATAAAATGTTCGACAATTAATTAACAGCACGCTAAACACTTTGTAAAACTCAGGAACAAAATTTATTTACTAGTAGTTACACTATCACAGTAAGAAACGATACTTAAATGTTATGCTTCTTATTTAAGTTTCACTAATTATTTCATTTCAGTAAATAAAGTCTCTTTACTAGAATGTCAGTAATTGAACAATAACTGCCGGTCGGTGTGGCCGTGCGGTTCTCTAAGTGCTTCAGTCTGGAACCGCGTGACCGCTACGGTCGTAGGTTCGAATCCTGCCTCGGGCATGGATGTGTGTGATGTCCTTATGTTAGTTAGGTTTAAGTAGTTCTAAGTTCTAGGGGACTGATGACCACAGATGTTAAGTCCCATAGTGCTGAGAGCCATCTGAACCATTTGAACAATAAGTATGTCACAACCAGAAGCAATGGAAGGAGGCATCGTCGAAAGTACGGAAGCCCAGAATCACACAACATACAAAGAAATACAGAAAGTTACATAACGCTGTTGAAACAAATTATGTACTATACTCTTCTCACACGAACTAAGGTAAATGGGTAACAATTTTTTATCTTAGAAAAGGTAATGAAAGTAACTAAATTTGTGAAAGTTATTCAACACTGCCAGTTAAGATGCGAATTTTCGTTTTTCGCTGGGCTAACAAAATGTGAGATTCACTTTCTGATTGTTTCATAAATTTAAAACTCAAGTCTCTTCAATTAAGTGACACTCAATTACTTTAATGACGAAAATCCTGCTGTTGGTAGAGTTAATAGGGATTATTATTGACGCTGACAAAGATTTTAAGTTAACAAAATATATGTAACGTTCAGTAGCTGATTGTAATACGTTCGCGACTCTCTTACATCTCAAAATTTCTGAAATACCACAGTTTTACTATCATGTGAAGCATTTACAGGAGCGGCGTGATATGATGTTATGTTCTGAGCATCGCTCAGCCGTTTCGGACAGATCTACAAGGAATGGATAACCGAGATCTGCACAGGGTGGTGGGTGGATTGGGAATTCAAGCTCCAGCCCAGTATGTCTAGTCTTCGGGTACACACCATGTCATACTATGCCGTTCGTTGTACTGGATACTTTCACATCCAGGAATGAAACTGTGCCTTTCTTATCTAACTAGAGCGTGAACTGTATCTTCTGTGCGTTTTATTCAAACACCTGTGTAGCTGTGTTTCACCATGAGGTCATATATCGAACGCATCGCCCACATATCTGAACCAACATCATGGGCTTAACGAGCATAACAAACTCCGTTGCTTCATACGCCATGAACACATTTTCTGCTAATGGGAATAAGGGAGGCATTATCGCTATGGTGTGTGTTTGTAATATTTTCCTTGCCATATGTTGAAGACAAACATAGCTCAAACAGATCGCATATATCTAGCGGTACATGGTTGCTTTAGGATGCGAGCAGTTCCGTATGCTGGCACGTTTGTAAACAATGACTTGACGCCGAAGCTAACCAATACGTCCGTCGGCCGTAAAGGCCAAGACTGCGGTAAGCAAATCAAGTTTACGAAAACCGTGCAGTGGCTAATTAGCCGACATTGACGAAACTCAAAACCCTAGAAGCAATAGTTATAAAAAACGCGCAAACAACATAACAGACTTGACACATCCTGGCTGCAACCCGTCAGAATCCAACAGGCCTCACCAACAACACGTGATACGATTAACTGCCGACGATTAACTGTCGCCGCGCAGCAGGAAGAAAACAGAGCCCACGTCTCATTCGCCTATGAATACGAATTACAGCAAACAATGTAATAAGGAATAGAGAACAGCAGATCCCCACTCCCCCAACCTTTTTTTTTTTTTTTTTTTTGAGTCATCAGTCTTCGGACTGGTTAAATGCGGCCCGCCACGAATTTCTCTCCTGTGCCAAACTTTTATTTCAGAATAGCACTTGCAACCTACATTCTCATTTACTTGTTGGATGCACTCCAATCTCTGTCTTCCTCTATAGTTTTTACCCTCTACAGCTCCCTCTAGTACATGGAAGACATTCCCTCATGTCGCAGCAGATGTCCTATCATCCTGTTCCTTCTCCTTGTCAGTGTTTTCCACATATTCCTTTCCTCTACGATTCTGCACAGGACCTTCTCATTCCTTACCTTATCAGTACACGTAATTTTTAACGTCCGTGTCTAGAACCACACCTCAAATGCTTCGATTCTCCTCCGTTTGCGTTTTCCAACAGCCCATGTTTCGCATCCATACAATGCTGTGCTCGAAACACACATTCTCAGAAATTTCTTCCTCAAATCAAGGCCTATGACGAATACTAGTAGACTTTTCTTTGCCAGGAATGCCCTTTCCACCAGTGCTCGTCTGCTTTTATTGTCCTCCCTCTCCACCGTAACTACCTATCATAATTAAACTACGGCTGCTTCTGCCTCATCAGACCAGTCATTACTTTTTTTTTCTTTTTGGATCGTCTTCTGACTGGTTTGATGTGGCCCGCCACGAATTCCTCTCTGTGCCAACATCTTCATCTCAGAGTAAGACTAGAAACCTACGTCTACTATTATTTTCTGGATGTATTCCAACCTCTGTCTTCCTCTAGAGTTTTTGCCCTCTACGGCTCTCTCTAGTACATAGAAGTCATTCCCTCATGTCTTAGCAATGTCCTATCATCCTGTCCCTTCTCCTTGTCAATGTTTTCCACATATTCCTTCCCTCTCCGATTCTGCGTAGATCCTCCTCATTCCTTACGTTATCAGTCTACCTAATTTTCAACATTCCTCTATGGTACCACATCTCAAATGGTTCATATGGCTCTGAGCGCTATGGGACTTAACATCTATGGTCATCAGTCCCCTAGAACTTAGAACTACTTAAACCTAACTAAACTAAGGACATCACACAACACCCAGTCATCACTTACCACATCTCAAATACTTCGAATCTTTTTAGTTCCAGTTTTCCCACAGCTCATGTTTCACTACCACACAATGTTGTACTCCAGACGTACACTCTCAGAAATTTCTTCCCCAAATTAAGGCCTATATTTGATACCAGTTGGCTTCTCTTAGTCATGAATTCCCTTTTTGCCATTAGCAATCTGCTTTTCATGTCCTCTTTGCTCCATTCGTCATTGGTTATTTTACTACTTAGGTATCAGCATTCCTTAACTTCATCTACCTCGTGACCATCAATACTGATATTAAGTATCTCGCTGTTCTCATTTGTGCGTTGCATCTCATTACTTTCGTCTTTCTTCGATTTACTCGCAGTCCATGTCCTGTGGTCATTAAATAGTTCATTCCGTTCAGCAGGTCACGTAGTTCTTCTTCACTTTCGCTCAGGATAGCAATATACACTCCTGGAAATTGAAATAATAACACCGTGAATTCATTGTCCCAGGAAGGGGAAACTTTATTGACACATTCCTGGGGTCAGATACATCACGTGATCACACTGACAGAACCACAGGCACATAGACACAGGCAACAGAGCATGCACAATGTCGGCACTAGTACAGTGTATATCCACATTTCGCAGCAATGCAGGCTGCTATTCTCCCATGGAGACGATCGTAGAGATGTTGGATGTAGTCCTGTGGAACGGCTTGCCATGCCATTTCCACCTGGCGCCTCAGTTGGACCAGCGTTCGTGCTGGACGTGCAGACCGCATGAGACGACGCTTCATCCAGTCCCAAACATGCTCAATGGGGGACAGATCCGGAGATCTTGCTGGCCAGGGTAGTTGACTTACACCTTCTAGAGCACGTTGGGTGGCACGGGATACATGCGGACGTGCATTGTCCTGTTGGAACAGCAAGTTCCCTTGCCGGTCTAGGAATGGTAGAACGATGGGTTCGATGACGGTTTGTATGTACCGTGCACTATTCAGTGTCCCCTCGACGATCACCAGTGGTGTACGGCCAGTGTAGGAGATCGCTCCCCACACCATGATGCCGGGTGTTGGCCCTGTGTGCCTCGGTCGTATGCAGTCCTAATTGTGGCGCTCACCTGCACGGCGCCAAACACGCATACGACCATCATTGGCACCAAGGCAGAAGCGACTCTCATCGCTGAAGACGACACGTCTCCATTCGTCCCTTCATTCACGCCTGTCGCGACACCACTGGAGGCGTGCTGCACGATGTTGGGGCGTGGGCGGAAGACGGCCTAACGGTGTGCGGGACCGTAGCCCAGCTTCATGGAGACGGTTGCGAATGGTCCTCGCCGATACCCCAGGAGCAACAGTGTCCCTAATTTGCTGGGAAGGGACGGTGCGGTCCCCTACGGCACTGCGTAGGATCCTACGGTCTTGGCGTGCATCCGTGCGTCGCTGCGGTCCGGTCCCAGGTCGACGGGCACGTGCACCTTCCGCCGACCACTGGCGACAACATCGATGTACTGTGGAGACCTCACGCCCCACGTGTTGAGCAATTCGGCGGTACGTCCACCCGGCCTCCCGCATGCCCACTATACGCCCTCGCTCAAAGTCCGTCAACTGCACATACGGTTCACGTCCACGCTGTCGCGGCATGCTACCAGTGTTAAAGACTGCGATGGAGCTCCGTATGCCACGGCAAACTGGCTGACACTGACGGCGGCGGTGCACAAATGCTGCGCAGCTAGCGCCATTCGACGGCCAACACCGCGGTTCCTGGTGTGTCCGCTTTGCCGTGCGTGTGATCATTGCTTGTACAGCCCTCTCGCAGTGTCCGGAGCAAGTATGGTGGCTCTGACACACCGGTGTCAATGTGCTATTTTTTCCATTTCCAGGAGTGTAATTGGCGAATACTACAGATTGAACACAAGGGGGGTGGGGAGACTACATCCCTGTATTACACCCTTTTTAATCCAAACACTGAGCACTTCGTTTTTGGTTGTCCACTCTTATTATTCCCTCTTGGCTCTTGTATATTATCCGCCTCTCCCTATAACTTATCCCTATTTTTCTAAGAACTTCGAAAATCTTGCATCATGTTACATTGTCGACAAACCGTATGAACGTGTCTTGATTTTTCTTTAGTCTTGCTTCCATTATTAACCGCAACGTCAGAATTGCCTCTCTCGTGACTTTACTTTTCTAAACCCAAACTGACAGTCACCTAGTACATCCTCAATCTTTTTTCCCTTCTTCTGTATATTACACTACTGGCCATTAAAATAGCCACATCAAAAAGAAATGCAGATGATAAACGGGTATTCATTGGATATATATATTATACTAGAACTGACATGTGATTACATTTTCACGCAATTTGGGTGCATAGATCACACTAAATCAGTACCCAGAACAACCACCTCTGGCCGTAATAACAGCCTTGATACGCCTGGGCACTGAGTCAAACAGAGCTTGGATGGCGTGTACAGGTACAACTGCCCATGCAACTTCAACACGATACCACAGTTCATCAAGAGTAGTGACTGCCTTATTGTGACGAGCCAGTTGCTCGGCCACCATTCACCAGACGTTTTCAGTTGGTGAGAGATCTGGAGAATGTGCTGGCCAGGACAGCAGCCGAACGTTTTCTGTATTCAGAAAGGCTCGCACAGGACCTGCAACATGCGATCGTGTATTATCCTGCTGAAATGTAGGGTCCCGCAGGGATCGAATGAAGGGTAGAGCCACGGGTCGTAACACATCTGAAATGTAACGTCCACTGTTCAAAGTGCCATCAATGTGAACAAGAGGTGACCCAGACATGTAACCAATGGCACCCCATACCATCACGCCGGGTAATACACCAGTATGGCGATGACGAATACACGCTTCCAATGTGCGTTCACCGCGATGTCGCCAAGCACGGATGCGACCATCAGATGCTGTAAATAGAACCTGAATTCATCCGGAAAAATGACGTTTTGCCATTCGTGCACCGAGGTTCGTCGTCGGGTACACCATCGCAGGTGCTCCTGTCTGTGATGCAGCGTCAAGGGTAACCGCAGCCATGGTCTCCGAGCTGATAACCCATACTTCTGCAAACGTTGTCGAACTGTTCGTGCAGATGGTTGTGGTCTTGCAAACGTCCCCATCTGTTGATTCAGGGATCGAGACGTGGCTGCACGATTCGTTACAGCCATGCGGATAAGATGACAGGCATCTCGACTGCTAGTGATACGAGGCCATTGGGATCCAGAACGGCATTCCGTATCACCCTCCTGAACCCACCGATTTATATTCTGCTAACTGTCATTGGATCTCGACCAGTGCGAGCAGCAATGTCACGATACGATAAACTGCTAAACTGCAATCGCCATAGGCTACTATCCGACCTTTATCAAAGTCGGAAACGTGATGGTACGCATTTCTCCTCCTTACACGAGGCATCACAACGACGTTTCACCAGGCAACTGCTGTTTGTGTATAAGAAGTCGGCTGGAAACCTTCCTCATGTCAGAACGTTGTAGGTGTCGCCACCGGCACCCACCCTGTGTGAATGCTCTGGGAAGCTAATCATTTGCATATCACAGCATCTTCTTCCTATCATTTGAATTTCGCGTCTGTAGCACGTAATCTTCTTGGTGTAGCAATTTTAATGGAGAGTAGGGTATTCTTGTCAGCAATTCGGATGCATGAGCTGTTAAGCTGATTGTGCGATAATTCTCGCACTTGTCATCCCTTGCCGTCTTCGGAATTGTGTAGATGATTCTACACACCAGAGTGAGTAGTCGTTTGGTCGCCACTTCCCCCAATGATTTTAGAAACTCTAATGCCATGTTATCCATCCCTTCTGACTTATTTGATCTTAAGTCCTACAAAACTCTTTTAACTTCTCATTCTAATACTGGGTCGTCTATGTCTTCTAAATCGACTCCAGTTTACTCTTCTGTCACATCATACAAAACTTCCCCCTCATAGAGGCTTTCAATGTATTCTTTCCACCTATCCGCTCTTTCTCTGCGTTTATGCGGTGGAATTCCCGGTGCACTCTTAATGTCATCACACTTGCTTTTAATGTCACCGAAGTTTGTTTTGATTTTCCTGTATTCTGAATCTGTCCTTCCAACAATCATTTCTTTTTGTATTTCTTCGCATTTTTCATGCAGCCATTTCATCTTAGCTTCAGTGCATTTCCTATTTGTTTCATTCCTCAGTGACTTGTATTTCTCTGTTCCTGAGTTTCCCGGAAAATGTTTGTACTTCCTCATTTCATCGACCAAATGATGTACTTCTTCTGTTGCCTATGGTTTCTTCGCAGTTACCTTCTTTGTACCTATGTTTTTCTTTCCAACTTCTGTGATGGCCAGTTTTAGAGATGTCCATTCCTCTTCATTTGTGTTGCCTACTGAGCTATTCCTTATTGCTGCGTCTATAGCCTTACAGAACTTCAAGTGTACCTTGTCATTCCTTAGTACTTCTGTATCCCACTTCTTTGCTTATCCATTCTTCCTGACTAATGTCTTAAACTTCAGCCCACTCTTCATCACCACTACACTGTGATCTGATCTATATCTGCTGCTTGGTATGTCTTACAATGCAGTATCTAATTTCGGAATCTCTGTCTGACCATGACGTAATCTAACTGAAATCTTCCCGTATCAACCAGCCTTTTGCAAGTGTACCTCCTCCTCGTGTGATTTTTGAACAGAGTATTCTCTGTTACTATTTTCCTATCTCTTTCCTTGACCCAAGCCCATATTCCCCTGTAACCTTTTCTTTACTCCTTCCCCTACAACTGCATTCCAGTCTCCCATGACTATTAGATTTTCATTTCCCTTTACGTACTGTATTACCCTTTCAATATCCTCATGGGCTTTCTCTGTCTCTTCATCTTCAGCTAGCGACGTCGGCATGTGTACCTGAACTGTCGCTGTCGGTGTCGGTTTGCTGTCGATTCTGTTAAGAACAACCCTATCACTGAACTGCTCACGGTAACACACTCTGTGCCCCATATTCCTCTTGATAACCAATCCTACTCCCATTATAGCATTTTCTGCTGCTGTTGATATTACCTTATACTCATCTGTCCAGATATCCTTGTCTTTTTTCCATTCACTTCACTGACCCGTACTATATGTAGATTGAGCCCTTGCATATCCCTTTTCAGATTTTCTAGTTCCCTACTAATTCAAGCTTCTGACATTGCGATATGCCGGGGTGGAGAAGAGTTTGTACCTCTTTAATTCAGACGAATTTTGCATGAGGACGAGACATGCACTCAACCTCACCATTATCTACCAGCTAATTAATTATGCACACAACGGTAATGGAAGGAAATGATGGTGGACCTTGCTGGTTGGTAAAGTAAGGAGTGCACACTCACAATAATTCAATAAAAATCGTAATCTACTCAAAAAAAGCTTTATCATAATAAACAACAGGAAATGGCATTCTGCATATATCAACGAAATAATATACGGATTAAATATTACAATGAGATTTATTACACATCAGAACATAAATGCACATGATTGTCGACACAAACAGTAGGTTAAAGGATAGAGTATACTGAACTATCATGAGAACAAGAGTTGGCTCGAGAACAAGGGGCTCCCACACTCTGTGACACAATAGATTGATGATAATGACTGGAGGTCCTAATGATTCAAATATTAATCTTCCGAGCATATAGCAGTATCGCAATTAGTAGTGAGAGCTCAAACGGGATCACAAGGAGAAACAAGCTTGGTAGACTTATAGCAAAGAGAGCTCGCGTGCTGCTGAGGGATTCAGTATAAAACTGATAAGGTCCTACAATGCTGGAGCTGCAAGATACTTTACCAGTACAGAGATCTGCAGCATGTCGTCGGTAGGCAGCGTCCTGATGATGTCGGCGCCGACTTCTGCCGTGCCGCAACTCTGTGTCGACACCTGGCCTCGAAGGCTGTTCGAGATTTCTAAGATCTTCCGAAAAAGAGCGACCAAGTCGCAAGACCATCCGACTCCGACGAAGATCAGATCCCGAATCCTTCCTGCACACGCAACACAAGAGCGAAGCCGACATTGCTCTACTGCCTACTCTCCTAGAAAACCGCGAATCAGCATTCAGTTCTGATTCCAAAATTCCCCCACACTCTCTCAGAACATCATTCGCGCCAATAGCGAACGTTCCCTTCAGTTTGGAGCAGGGCTTTATGACGTCAAATAGCCTCAGTTTAAGTTGAGTAATCATGCCTCTGCTAATCGGCTGATGGCACTGAACTTGCCGTTTGATCGGCTACGAAACAACCTGCCTAGACCGCCGGCCATCGGGCGCGAGACAGTCGCACCCGGGAGGGCACAGTCCACAAGTATTGTGAGAATCAAGAGAACAATGCAGTCAGTCGGTGCCAGGAATCCTCGTTCCGGACGCGCCGGAAGGGTAAACACATAAACTGCGGCGACACTCTGACGTCTCGCAGGTCGTTTCGGCCTGCGTACAATAGGTGAAACTCGATGAACATCAGTGATACCGCCACGCGCTTAAGCCTATTGTACAAACCCCTCAGAATTCAGGGAAGTGCAGCCCAAAATGAAAAGCTGTGTGCCGCGTCCTCCGATGCTTGCCTGCTTGCCTCGCACAAGCCACCCCGAGAAGTAACCCAACATGTAAAGGAATCAAGTGAAAAGTATTTTTTGAGCTCTCAGTGCAAATACTCTCATTACGATAACCTTATTCGGTCTGTTACTACCGTGCAATGACATAGAACATTAATAAAAGTGATGGAAATGAGAGGAGACATGTAAAAGAGGGCATGGAACCTCTCAACATTCCACGCCCCGATTCGTAGAACGTTATCCTTTCATTGATTATTCAATCTTTTGCTCATGATAGGTTCCTCCTTGGCAGTCCTCTCCCAGGTATCCGAATGGGGGACTATTCCGGAATCTTTTGCCAATGTAGAGATCATCATGACACTTTTCAGTTTCAGGCCAGATGTCCTACAAGAGAGTGGCCTGAACCTCCGTCCGCTCCTCAGCCCTTTATGAAAAACCGTTGGCAGAACAAGAGTGACTTCTTATGCCGGAAGTCTTCGGCCGCCAATGCTGATTATTAATCGGAGGCGGGATTCGAACCCGGGACTGAAGAAGTTTTGATTACTAGTCAAAGACGTTACCCCTAGACCACAAGTGCCCCTAAATACTAATCACCTTTCAAAATTAAGGCTTACGTTATGTATAATGAGCGACAATCACAAAATATAAGCGATCTTTGCAGATAAAGCACATCAGTAGACACAGAAGAAGGTCATGGTATATGTGGCCGAAAGGTTGGTTTGCCCAGTAAAGCTTTTTTTACATATTGCTTTGGTACTATACTCAGCGAACTTATTTCATCAGCACTCGATAACTTCTCAGTGCCTTGACCAACATTTTACCACTATGAAGTTTACACACGAAATTTTGCGCATCTCAATATTACCCACTTCCGGTCTATCTTACTGTCAACTTGTAACTCCATGTGTGTGCGGTCTCCGTACCCACTAACTTAGGGCCCTGGCGAGATTATCGACAGTTATAGATTGTTCTTATACATAGCAAAAACCCTTACTTTCGAGCTAGTCACTGCATCGCTGCCGGCCGCTGTAGCCGAGCGGTCTTAGGCGCTTCAGTCCGGAACCGCGCTGCTGCTGCGGTCGCAGGTTCGAACCCTGCCTCAGGCATGGATGTGTGTTATGTCATCAGGTTGGTTAGGTTTAAGTAGTTCTAAGTTCTAGGGGACTGATGACCTCATATGTAGCGCTTAGAGCAATTTGAACTACATTGCTTTACAGCATTATTTTTAAATGATTCATGTTACAGTATTTCAGGTATTTTGTACTGGTTACAAAATGACAAACCAAGCTAGTGTCCAAAAGTTAAGCATAATCATAAAAAGACGACGTATTGGCTTATCAGAATGCCTAAAATGCTGAACAAGCTACAGCTTAGCCACAAGGCATTTGGCATACAACAGTGCCCGAAACATGTTAGAGAAGCTCTGATAGTTAAGATACACATTTGTAACAAAATAAGGCAACTGTGATATCTCTTCCACATCTAAAGAAGCTCATAATACCCATTGTATTTATTCCTCTCAGCCACACTTGCTGCATAGCGACCTGAGATGCTCTGTACGAGATAAATCGCGAGCTCACTTGACAGTCGATCCCATTCCTCAACCAGAGCGATTGCGGAAGTCTGAAAGTGTCCTTGGTGGAGGTTGATGGGATGAAATCGCCTCCCTAATACTTCTGAGGCATGTTTTTACAGGATTCAGATCCGAGGACCTCGCTACCAGTCCACGCGGCGAATACCTTCACCTTCAACAAAGTCTTCCACCAGAACAGCTCGATACGGAAGGTGTTTTCGTCCATAAGAAGGAAGTCTGAATCAGGTGCACCTCTAAAATATTTGTGCTTCTGAACTTTTACAGTATTATTTCGAAAACTAACAAAGACCTCCTACATTCTTTGTGCATGCGTCTGGTAATTCATCTTCCTCGTCAGTATTTTCCCAATTAATTTCGTCCCAAGACGATATTGTTATTTTCCTGTCTTCGTTTTCATCTGGTCCCTTGAAAGGTGGCTACACTGAGCCACAGCGCCAAAGATCGCGCCAGAGAGTATTATTCCGCCGCCTCCAATGGCAGTGATTATTGAGACGTAGCGGCAAGCAGTTCTCGCCGAGAAGTTGTGGTGGACACTGCCTGTCGTGAAGTCAGAGTGAGATGTGGTAGTGGAGAGTGTTGTTCCATGTTTTATGCAGTGGTTTGATGGGAGAGATAGCAGATGTTGTTCTAATGGAGATATTGTAATGGTCAGAGTGCATTTCGTCAATATATATGGAGGTAATAAACTCTATTTTCTTTTATTCTTTTAGTGTCCTGAAAAGTGTGTCATTACAGGTTCAGTCAACAAAGCATCTGGCGTGTGTTCTTGTATTAGAGTGTAATTTTGGTTTTCTTGCACAATTATAGTATTTCTAATTTTCTTTTATCACGTCAGTATAAATGGTATTTAAAATTTCTTGTCTTGTTGAAGAAGAACCGTGCCAGATGTGTACGTTGAGTCATACTTCCACACATAGAACAGCTACACTTGTGCTATGTTGGCTTCGTAGATTTTATAGTTGCTGGGGACTTAATTAATTAACTGTGTTAACGAAAATTTTCTTTCATTGTTTGTTGTTATTCTATGCAGTCAGATTGCGTACTAAACTAGTCAGGGCCAGCCGTTTACGAGACTTGCGTAATCGGACAGACAGCTAAAAAAAAAAATATTTGCATTCCATATATTTAAATTAAAGCCCCCATGCACCCTGCGGTTTTTTTCTTCCTTCTTCTCTTCTCGTGATAAGGTATTTACTTCTCTGTTCAAGGTGCTGCAATTGTCCTGGAGCGGTGCGTCATCCTCTTTGGCATGGGCGCTTAGCTGTCAGTTCGAACGTTTATCGGGGTTTGGTGGTCTTACCTCCACCTCTTCTATCTGTATTTTCTTTTCTTGCTCCGCTTGTTGATATTGGTTTCTTTGTTGATAATTTGTCTGTCTATTGGCGCTCCAATACCCGTTCCGGTTGTCGTTATTCCCTCTGTGATAGTTGTTGCCGTTCCTGGGTGAATTATGGTTATTGCCATATTCTATTCTAAATCCAAAACCGGTTCTTCGTTGAAGTCTATTGTCGTTTCCTGGTGCGAAGTTATCACGTGGTTCATAATTATTGTTTCTTCGTACTGTGTCTTGTGGATTCCACTGCTTCTTGCTTTAGTTTTCACGTGCGCTTCGTCTTTTTCTTGCGTCATCTTCCGAAAATATGAACTCTATTTCCCTTAGAATACCTTTAAATGCTTCGACGTCATTGCTCCGCGACCTACTAATGATTGCTGGTATTTCAATGGTAACTTCATCGCGCATAATTTAATTAAATCTCCGTCACTGTATGGTACATCTAAGCATTGATTTTTCTTTGCCATTAATTCGAAAAATTTCACAGGACTCTTCTCTCCTGAATTTTCAAAATATGGGTTCTGTAATAATTCGTACTACACTCTTTTCTGTGCTTCGCTGGACCAATATCGTGAGAGAAACTTCTCTCTGAAATCTTCATACGATAGGCATGTCGCTGCAACATTTCGCATGGTTTCTGCGACTGTTCCTGACATGTGTGCACATATAAAGTCTAATTTGTGTGCTAGCGTCCAGTGTTCTGGTAATCCTACTCGGAATTGATCAATAAAAGTTCGTGGATGTAATGAGTTTCCTTCTCGGAAGTGTTGAAATTTTCTGACTGTGAGGAAATGATCGTTGTCGTATTTCGTCATAGTTCCATATGAAATTCGCGATTCTTCACCACTTTTGTTTCTGATCATTTCTCCCGTCGTTCTTTCCGGTTGTAGTAGATCCATTGGATATTGTCCACTGTAACTTTTGCCTACCCTTGCGTAGTATCGTTGGAGTGGTACGTAATAATTTTCTTCCATAGGTTGTGAACGTGTAGCTGAATGCATTGCACTGTACTCTTCGCGACCTGGCTTTCCATTGTCAGGTATTGGTTCGGTATCTTGTCTGGCTAACCTTGCTGCTTCATTGCACGATCCAAACTGTCTTGAAACATACATTTGTGGTTCCGCATGTGTTTGTGATGACGTTTGTTCATCAAGAATTTCGAAACGTGTTTGTTGCTGTGCAGGCTGTCTGATTTCACGAATGTTACTTTCCGCCTGTGATTGGTATCGCAAATGCGTAATATCTTCGTTAATTTCTTGTTTTTCCGGCGCTGTTACAGATACGAATGTGGT